>NC_072458.1:3052500-3225000 GCF_027596085.1 Anoplopoma fimbria | reverse complement strand
CAGTAGCAGAATGTCTGTCCTGGTTTGATTTTGTTGCTGACATCATTGCAGAAGAAAAACCAGTGTGTGTATGCCAGCCTGGGACACGAAACTTTTCCTCACGGATAACGTTGCAAACAGTGATCAGAAAACAGCCAACCAGTAAAGCTTTCTACACCCCAACACTGTGTGTGCGTGTGTGTGTGTATGTTGTGTAGAAGTTGCCATTCAATGCGTTTGCATTCTTAATGCAAGCAAAGAAATGAGTCATGTTGGAGGTAGGTGGAATTATGCAATGGCATATTATCAGAAATACTGTTAAAAAAACAGTTGAATCCTTGTGGTGCATCCTCAGTGTAATCACGCCATTTTGTTTGAGAATGCAGGTTCTTTGTCTTTCTCGCTTTCGTTATTGTATTTATGGAGGACTACACACTGGGATTTATATTGCTGAATCCAGATGATATCAGATTTTTCATTTTTAAATGGCGTTTGGATGTGTATGGTAAAAATACACTTAATATGACCATTATTTGTGATGTTACAGCTTCTTGTGGATTAAAATGTGAACAAAAACATGGACTAACATTACTTTGACATACAAACAATGCAGAGTTTGCTGCTCTAAACATATAATTTATGCTGTACAATGAGATTATTACAGTCATAATGTAAACTGGAAGACTTTATGAACACTGTCTTGGAGGATAGTTGATGATATTCCTCTGAAGATTATCTAATTTCTGCGTTATATATCCAGCAAAACAGAGGCTTGTGATGTGTTTTTTATGTCTGCCAGCAATATTTCACATCCGTAACTGCATTATACATTGAGATAAGAAAGATGAAAGGGCAAGTAAGGGGTGGAGAGAGATGTTCAACACACATTCAAACCCTCTAATGTATAAACTCACACACATAGAACCACTGTATCTGACTGAAAGGATTAGCATAGTGAGAAGTATGCTAATATAACTTCTAAACTTTATTAACAACTTAAAATAAATTCAGACTAGACTTTACTTGGATGAAAGAATAAAACGCACAATAAAGAAATAAATATCTGCAGAATTGTCAAATGCTGATAATACATTAAAGAAAACAACAGAACAAAGAAAAACAGGTTTTGGTTTAGCAGTTTTTAAAACATTTCAGGGATTTAAAATACGTCAGAAAATCAATTCACAAAAAAGGTTAAATGTGTTTCATTTACACTTTAATGTATGAATATGACAATTACTCATGTTATTGTTTGAGTAATTAAATCTGACACATTTGATGGAAGGTTGCCAAAAAAAGAACAAGTGGAAGAGATATTGGGTTACATCCTTTTAATGGATAATACAACCAATTAAGAAAAAAATCACGACTCAACTCTCATAATGTCCAATACATTCTTGTTTTAGGATGACAATGCTAGCTATTAATCTGCTAATAAGTTTCTTGATTACTAAAATATTAGTTTGATCTTTTCTAACCAGTGAATATTCACAGCTGAGATGTTGAGACTATAATGTTTTTTTTTGTGTTGATTGATAACTTCTGAAATTAGCCTTATCAACAAGTATACATAGATCACTGAGGTGTTGGCAAGCCAAAGGTCATATGTGTTGGCGGATAGGCGTGGTCCTGCAGGTGGGTTTCTTAACAGCTTTAATGTGTGTGTGTGTTTGTCTATTTGTGTGTGTGTGTGTGTGTGTGTGTGTGTGTGTGTGTGTGTGTGTGTGTGTGTGTGTGTGTGTGTGTGTGTGTGTGTGTGTGTGTGTGTGTGTGTGTGTGTGTGTGTGTGTATCCAATGAGCTGTAGCTGCTTTGATGTCTCCATTTTGATTTCTTTCGTATGACGAATCTGTCGAGGAGTCGACAGGAGCTTAGTGTGAATACAAAGTGTGTGTGTCTGTATGTGTGTGTGTGTGTGTGTGTGTGTGTGTGTGCGTGCGTGTGTGTGTGTGCGTGTCAGGGCGCTTGCAAGCACACCGTGCTACAGCTCTTCACTGCTCAGCAATCTAATCTGAGAGTAATCCATTTCTTGCAGATAATGACCTCGCCCTCTCCGCTGCTCTCTCTCGGCACACTTTGAAGTCATCACACAGCTAAGCATGTCAGCATGTGCTCACTCTTTATAGCTCTCATTCCTGCTCATTCATCTTCTCTTGTGTCGCTCTCATCCGGCCTCCGGTGCACTGACAGCAGTAGTGTTTTACTCGGTGATGGAGGAGTGCATGTTTGTGAGAATACTAAGGCCCAGACAAAGAGACTTACAGGAACATGGCCAGCAGACATGTCTTTCGTCGCGCGATACAGTGTGAATGAAACTGCTCTAGAGATGATGTGTGACTTGACGCGTGTTGGTGAGAAGAGATGATGATGGTGGTGAAACAAAGGCCTCTTGAGAGATCTGTGTTCACCAGACCGGGAGACTAAAGAGACGGAGAGATAAGATAGAGCGACCGAGACAATAGAGGGAAAGAAGGAGCGAGACAGAGATAGCGAGAGTCAGAAACAATTTATTTAGTCTGTGTGCTTGGCTGGCTGGTGTGCTCTACTTAACCCCCAGTCCAAACACTGCATGTCGTCACACAAGCTCTCATCTATACCGATATCTCGGAGGACGTCCAACCTGAGCCAGAGTTTTTTTTTCCACAGCCAAAAACTCAGCTCTTTTGAAAATGTTCTCCAGTGTGGATTAATCTCAAATTCCAGCCGTGCGTTTTATTGCAAATGGGGGGAAAAAAAATGTGCTTTTGGACTTTCTGTCACCCCCAGCTTTCTCTGTGATCTCTCATTTTAAAGGATAATGTTAGTTCTGCAACTGATGATTACTTTCCAGAGATGTGCCTATCCGGATATTTCTCTGTTACTGACTTAAATAGCCGGATCGGGTATTGGATACCATTATATTAATGAATAACAATTCAGTACATTCACATCTATCTATTTATTGTTTACATTTTGTTTTACAATGTTAAGAAAGCATTGTTTTAGTCACAGCTGCTGTTGCTTCACACATACAAGTATTAACCCTGTCCCTTCCACACAATGCTTCATAATACAGCTTATTATTTAAACACTGGTATTGGATCGGTACTTGGTATCGGCCAATACTCAAAGTATGCATGTGTGTGTCCTCACTAGTTGCTGTGTGTGCGAGTCGTGTGTGACTTCCCAGACGGTATCATCGCTCTAATGAGGCTCAGCATCTCTCTAATCATCTATTTCATTTTCTTGCAACTCAAAGACGTGCGTTCCTGCTCCCTCTCATTGTCTTTGTCTCACTCACTTCTTCTCTTTTTTACGATTACAATTAAAATGATTCCACTGCCTCGTCTCTCTCGCATGGATGGAGCATCTGTCATGCTCATATCCCCTGACATATATTCATAGATTGTTGTGATTTGCTCAGCCTCCCGCTCTTCTCTCTCCTCTTGCGTGCTAACTTATTTATATTTCCTCATCTACATCCATCTTCCGCAGTTGCTTAGGTGCTTTTCAATTGTTACATCATTTGATCTCTCTGTGTCTCACTATTCTTCATCAGGCGAAGGACGGCAGCGATTACAGGCTCAGTTTCTGTGAAGGTTTCCAGAGGGAATCAAACCCACAACTCTATCACTGATCCTGCTTCACTGAGCTCACAGACCTGTTGCACTCTTATTGCAGGAGGTTCTTGCTTCACAATTGAATAGCTCTGCATTGCATTAAGGAAAAAAATTGCTTGCATTCAAGCTGTTCCTTGATGTTTCTTTTATTTTTATTTTGAACAAAATAACAAAGTATAAGATAACAAACCCTCTCTGTAATCGTTTTGGCCTTTCGTTGTATCAAGGGAATTTCTCTCTCCCTTTAAAAGACTGTTGTTCCCTCGACTGTTCTGTGCAGCTTTTGTCAGAGTTCCCTGAATGAACTGTATTCTGTTGAGTTGAGTTTTGTTCGGATTACAATAATGAATTCATCTTTTTCGATTTTGTTGCACTTGCTGTGGCTTGATGAGTGTGGTCAGTGCTATGCGTTGTTAAACACCATGCAAAACACATGAAACGCACACGTAGCTGAAATGAAACAAGTGATTTGAGATCCGATCGGAACACCCTCAAACGATTATGATGCTGTATTGTGAAAAGTAAGCCTTAGCGTTTAGCGTTCTGTTGCAGACAGCAGCAAGTTTTTCTCCAGTATTATTCTGTATTTTGCTGCATTTATTTTAGCCTCCATCTTCAAAGCGTTTCCAAGGTCTGCTGCAGAAAAGCGTGCTGCATTACACTGCCGTGACCAGGCAGTAAGATGGTGAAAAAGATACATTTTTGCCTCACCAGACCAGAAAAACTTCTTCCACCATGTTTTACAGTTATATCACCTCTTCAGTGCCTTGAAAATGTCCTGGTGTCTTTCTACTGATTGTCAATTTTCAAAAGCTCTTGTCTGAAATATGACATGTCAAAGTAAGAAAAAACGCAATTAATGATGGCTGAATTCCATGTAGCTGACTCAGTTTCAGGGTGCTGCTATTGTGCATGCTGGCTCACTGTTACACTGTCATGGCTCACTGAGGCCCTTGAATACCACAGAGCCACCATTAAAGACAACAGCACCGGTGTCTTTTTCTTCTACTGACGAGTGAGAATGTCTGCTGTGAAAAATGCAAGCAGTTGACTAGCCAGCTATTGGAAACAGCAGATACAGGTGTATTCAACCTAAACTCATTTGTCACACCTTGATCACACACTTGATCTCTCCATTCAACTAGTGATAACTAAGGCGTGTTTGTGTAAAGGTGGTAAATATTCATGCAAACTCATTCTTTGCCTTTTGTTGATTTATTTGAGATTCATTTGAGGATTGTTCACTTTGACTTCAAAGGGTCTTCGTCTGTTGATCAGTGTCATAAAACCTCTTTAAGCCACAGTGATTCAGTGTTGTAAAACAATAAAACGTTTCAGGGAGGTCAATATTTTTTAGACACTGTAAACTTTTCCCTGCATGGCTACCAGATTAATCTCTTTGGATATCTTTAAGCACTGTAGTTAAATGTTTCTACAAAATGGATATTACATTTAGGCTGGATATCAACAGTAAAAAACAATACAGATTTTTTAAGCTGGTACAACATGATTACTTTATGATAACTGAATGTTTCAATCAGTACTCAATACAGAACACTTATTTTACAGTTGCTTGAACACTGTTAATTGTAAACTGTGAAAACCTTAATAATTGTATCATCATTGGATTTGACTTGAACAATATTTTAGTTTTTGAGTTTATCTTCAAGAGTTATTATCAGAGTTTGAAAATGGAGCTATGAAGCATTTGAAGCAAGCTTTCAAATCATCAGCAGATGACTAAGACGAGGTGTTGCGTCACATTGTATTACACTGCCGTGAAATACAAAAACACATGTCTGCCTGTTGTGCTGTTTCCGATCTATGTGATCGAACACTTGTGATCAATTTGAATCTGTTTTACGACAGTAAGTGTTTTGCCACGGTGTCATCGCCGTTTTCTAGCTCCGCTGGCAGTGGCACCATGATAATCCAAAAAGATTAAGACTTTATTTCCTGACAGGGGAAGTAGAGGTGGAGTGATAGCGCCGGGGGCAAAGACTGCAACGTAATAGTAGAAGAAGAGATTTAATATGCTGACTTTGATATTGTGACAGTTGGCCTGACAATTGCATTCTATTGTTTATGAATGAGAGTTTATTACTGTTGACTTTAGGTCAGATAATCATCAAACACTTTACAACTCTTTCAGTTTGGCCAAGTTTAATGCAGTGAATTTATGAATGTTTGATCAATGGTTGTTGCTGCTGTCGGTTTAAACAAAACCTAACTAATGGTTAAACTGGTCTTTCTCATCTCAGAGTCCTGTTTGTTTAGTGTATTTACTCTATGTGTCATTGTGTGTTGGCTCTGACAGCTTGTATGTATTGTGTTTCAACAGCAATCACCTGACACTATCCCCGGACCGAGCACTGGACCTACAGTACACAAGGTAAGGAAACACACACACACACACACACACACACACACACACACACACACACACACACACACACACACACACACACACACACACACACACACACACACACACACACACACACACACACACAGGTGATGTCATCCCTTTAGTTTTGCTGTGAAGCTAAAGTGTGTTTGTTTAACCCCAATACAGGTGACATCAGCGGTGATATTACCGTGGGCTTTTTCCAAGCTAGTTTCACCAACTGCCACAAACACACACACACACACACACACACACACACACACACACACACACACACACACACACACACACACACACACACACACACACTCTTTGGGAGAGTCTTAATTTGACATGCATCACTATAATGCGGTTTAGCAAATATCTGGTACTGATAAACTCCTCTTTGAACATGGAAAACATTGGCTTAAGAAATAAAAAGTAAATAAATAAATAAGTGAAGCTTGGATGCTGCTTATTTATGTGCGCTGCTGTTACCTGTGTGCCAAAAAATCTTTATGTCAGATTGGTTGTTTGTTCCTCAGCACTGTTGTGTTCTTATCTGTTTATATTTCAGTAGATTCTCTTTTATATCTTGCCAAAATGGAAATGTCTTTATCTTGACATTACACAAAGCAGTGTGACGCTGTTAAAAACGCCTTGCCTATGAGCGCCAGATTATTGCAAAAATGGGCCCTGGTAAAAAAATTAAACGAATGAAATTGGAATTGTGTCCGTCTAACACTGCAGTGCCCATGGATGGCAATACTCTGAATATGCAAATGACTAATCAGCACCTTAACATAACTTAAATATTCCCTGTTGAGTTTTTCCTTGAAGACAAACATAGCTTTTATGTTAACATTCAATGTTTCTTACCAAAACACAGTGTCTCTTGGCTCATTATGTTACAAACCGTCGGGAAAAGTGCAAAACCATCTGCCAAATGTGTATTGTGTCAACCATGTGCTCTAGGGGTTTCAGGTGCTTCCTTTTGCGTGTGCAAAACAATAATAGAGACCCACCCTTGCAAGAAAAAAAAAAAAAGCAAGCACAAGCTGAACTGCTTTAGCATGGGACTCATATTATCCCATGACCTCTGTGTTTGCCGAAATACGATACGCTAATTTGAGGTGGAATTTTATTGGACAAACTATGGACATGACAGATTCACATGGTACTACGGTCACTGATGACCTCCACCATCATAACACATTTCTAAAGGTCCCCAGGTAATACTAGAACTTTTGCAATACATGGGACCACTTATCACATGTCCTACCATCCTTATATAAAAGTTATAATGACTTTAGGTGCAGTCATCTTCAAAAATCTGCTGTTGTAACATAATGTGCATGGAGCCTCACATGTAACCGTGAATATGAATGAAACAGAACATGCAGCCCATTTATATAGCTTAACTGAAATATCATATTTACCATAGCGTCAATGGTGGGATTATTGTAGGGCGTGTAGACACAGACAATGTTTCAATCCTCAGGGGGAAAGAAATGGAGCTGTCCTTGTGAGCCCGTCAATGACAGCATGTAGCCGCACTAGCTCTCTGCAGTCTCATGTCCATGTGCAAAATAATGTTGGGCTACAATTCGTGTCATTTTATTCACATTTGTTGATTTTTTAGTGTTCAGATTTTTAAACAAATGCTTCTCTGTGTGTGTCAGTCATGTTCCCAGAGTTTTCCGTGTGCTGGTCGGGCTGTGAGGAATGCCTTCCTCTCTCATGGACCGTACCCGGCTAAAGACAAGATACACCTGGCCAGAATCATACGGTACACTTGTCTCTGTGTTTGTGTGTCTGTCTGTGTGCAGGGATGAATCGATGTGTCTGGCGAGGCATGTGCACTGACTCATCAGTCACTCCTGAGCCCTTTCCTGATTGGCCAGTCAAGTTGTTTATGCAGTAAGACGAGCAAAGCGTGACGTAGACGTTTTATTGCGGAGCACAAGGTGCTCCGGGATTACATGCACTCTCATGCAATATACGGTACATACCATGAATACAGATGCATGCAAAGACCCATGTGAACATCTGGACACAGATATAAATAGGTACTCTTAACAGTCATTGCAAATACAACCACACAAACAAACACCCACGCACATACAGAAGGAGTTTATCCTGGGGGAAAGCAGACGGAAAGTATTCAGTGTATTCAGAGGAAAAGGCTTAGAGAGAACTAATGAATAATCAATGTATATTGATTAAATAAAAAAAGACAAGCTTTGTGCTGAGGGAAGAAGTGTGTGTGTTTGTGTGTGTGCATCATAACACTGTGCTTGTGTGCTGGAAATGTGTGTGTATTTTAACAGGCGCAGCTACGTGGGCGTGGAGCTGGTGCAGTGGCTGTGTGAGCAGTGTGTGTACGTGCGCTGTCGGACCACTGCTGTGCGCGTCTGGCAGGTGCTGCTGGAGCTTGGAGTCCTGCTGTCTGGTAAAAAAACACAACCCCACACACACACACATTCACAAACACACTAACATGACGGGAGGTTCGAGTGTGCTTTAAAATTTATAGTCACCTTCAAGCGACATCGGCTAAAGTCTACACAAGCTGTAAAAAGACAAACATTGAATCAGCTCACCAGGTTATTTCCAGCATGATAAAGAGATGAGTTCACTGCTTCATTCACCTGCTTAACTTTCCGTAAAGTACTTTAATCCAAGCGCCCCAATAATAAACCTAAACATCCTCTTTCATTATTTACCAAACACCATGTTACCAGCTAATATTTACCCCCTAAACCTTCTGATTAACTGAATCTACTATCATTATGGATATAATTGGTATTTCTGTATTCAATAGAGCGGATAAGGAAGAAAATTAATTGTTAATATTACATTTACCCTGTGTTGTGTTGAAACTACACTCAGTATTCTATGGATGACACATCATTGTAAAGATCAATATTCAATGCTGGTAAATGTGTATTTAAAATATGAGCAAAACTGATAATCTTAAAGCTGCCTGCTTTTGGACGTTTGCCCGGGTTGCAGTTCATCGGTCTTGCTAATCCTCCATAACTGATACAAAGAGTTTATCCAGCTTTTTGTTGTTCACAATGTCAATGTACGGTTTGCATCATTTGTTTTTATTAATTAATGTTTATTAAATCAAACCGCAGACAGTGATTCAGGCTCCCATTTCACTGCGCCAATATAAATACCAGTAATGAACGAAGCATTGCTTGTCCAGCCTCATATCTTTACACACATTCAAAATACATCTGACTGGTCAATTTGGTTTAATCAGCATTTCTTAACCAATTCATCTCTCTTCTTTGAGGCTATTTTCAAAGATTAACAAGATGAAGATCTGTAAATTGCTAACCTTAAGTTTTTGAATTTTTTGAATTTCAATGTGAATGTTGAATACTTGGTTCTTGATAAACTGTGTACATTTATACAAACAATACCACTCATGCATCGCTCTTCCCTTATTGATTATGATGCAGGATAGGTGATCTGTCATAGTGACCCCTGAAAAGTGTTGATGTCACTGTAATGATCTTTTGTAAACGGTGTACCTTCATCTGATATTATTATTGATGTTGTTGCCCAGACACCTGATGACGACCACATTCGTTAAAGTATTCACACATTATTACTGTGAAAATGATAAAACGGTAATATAGGAAGTGTCTTTTCTTTCTCCAGTGGACCAGCGGGTGATGTTTTCAGATTCCAACTCTTATTACCAGTTCAGCTTTGAGGAGTGTGACTCTGCCTCCTGTGACTTTCGCTCCAATGAGGGCGAGTGGCCAGAAGCGGTTAGGCTCCTCCTTCAACTCGCCCCGTACGTCCAGTTTCGCTCCGGAGGCGAGGCCAACAGCCCGTAAGTGTCCAATAAGATTTGATTGCAAGTTATAGATGGTAGGGCGTTATCAAGATTGAATCAACACTTTTTTTGATTTAAATAATCAATCTTATAACAAATCAATTTGTCAGTAGGCAGTTTCATTTTTAAACGAAGAAAGAACAAGTTAGTGGTTCCAACTGTTGGTACTGGGTCACTGTCATTAGTGGCAGAATGTTGAGCATAGTCGATGGTGAACGTGACTCAGTTGTAACATACTGAATGATCTCCATTGACCCAAAGAGGAAGTAGTTGCTCTGATTAAAAAAATCAAAGTGGAAGTGACAGTGTTCCCATTTCGATTCATGATTGAGGTCATTTGTCTGTCTGATGATTAACCACTGAAAAGTGACAAGTTACCGAGTTTGATTTGGTGGATGTGTTGGCGTGCAAGTACGCAAATACGCTCACACATAGACACTCTCTCCAAAGATCATCCCCAATCCCAGCTAGAAACTTAATCTCTATTCAGTGTTTTAAATCCTAAATCTAATGCACAAAAATCTGACTCATGATGTGATAACACGCACGCACGCACGCACGCACGCACGCACGCACGCACGCACGCACGCACACACACACACATGCAGAGTGGTGTCAGCTAGGGTTCCCAGCTTTTCCGCTCCTGTGTGTGGGATTCCTGCTGAGGCTGCCACTGAACTCAATCTGTCACTCAGAGAAAGAGAAAGAGAAAGAGAGGGAGACGGGTAACAAAAAATATATAGCGTATGTATGGAGTGCAAGGGAACAAGAGCACACGTCAACACATTCATCTGTGTGTCAACTTCAAAAAGTGTTTTTGTAGACACCAGGGAGAGAGCACGACAGCGAGGGGAATTGAATGTCATACTTACTAATATGAATCTCGTGTCACATTCTGTACGTACCTCTATGTTACTTCCTATATAGTGCATGCCATGCATAGTTAGTGCCACTGCTTCCCAGTGTTTCCACAGCGTGCAGAGAAATGGGTGGTAGAGATGGTGGTTATTGACATTTTAGGTTGGCAAATTTTAGCATGTTTATAACCTTCTTTTTTTTCACCACGCTGGCTTTTACCTGTAGTTCTCTGGTGTGACAGCAGAAAGCTGAAAAACGGAATCAGAATTTAAACGACTAAAGAGTCTGCATAAATTGAACATGTTGTTAAATTTATGAAGACTATCTTGTAGGTTTTTACTCAAAGCAACATCCGATTAGAGTGTAGTTTCTTTTTCATTTTTTGCAGATTAGACACAGATGATATTATGCATTCAACACTCTCACTCGTCTGTCACTTTGACCCCGCTGCTGTCTGTGTCTCTCTTTGACTGGCGCACCATCTCTCTGCAGGCATCCTTTCATCTCACACCCTCCCTCCATCCTGGTTTCTCGCTCTCTGGTTGGTGTAAAGGAGAATAGCTGTAGCTTTAAGGGGAAACACCTTAAGTATTCTAATGGCTGCATTGGTTACTACAATAATCCATTGGTTAATGCTGATTCTTAATTCCTGTTGTTGAAATTGTAAAAAGGAGGCAGAATTACCAGAGGGGTTATAAAATGCAGTAATTTAAATAAAACCCTGGCAGTGTGCACCGTCTAAACCTGCTGAGGCGAACAAATGTGTGTTTAACCACCTGAAAGCAAAGCTTACGGCTTGTTTTTCTTTTGTCACTGAGCAAATAATTAAATGAAACATTTTAATCAATGCTTTTTGAAATGTCTCAGATATGGTGTATGTCTTTCTTATCTTCAAAGAAGGCATGCATTGTCTCAACCTGTGTTGTTACCAAATTTCAAATCGGAGAAATACACTATTATTAAATGTGCCGCATCACGATTTTAAATGCAGCCGTGTGTAACTGATGCTCTTGCTCCTCATGAATTATGGCTCCCTGTCTCTTGCTGTAGTTTAATCTAATGAGGCAAGCATTCAATTGATACTGATGACTTGATAGGGCAAGATAGCTGACTGTTGGGCCTCCTGCCAGTAGTTTCTACTTTAGTGAAGCCAAACAACAACATGCTACTAATTAAACGGGCTATCTCCTCTGCATCACGTGTAGAAGATGTTTCTGGGTGAGTGTCATTATTCAGTTTGTGTCAACACTGCCAGCGTGTCTCAACGGACTGCTGTGTCTGAACAATAGAATTTGCTACCAGCAGGCCCAATGTGGTCATTAAATTTGATTAGTTTATTGTTTATTGTTCACTGCAAGAATCTCATGGTCTTCTATATCTAAAAAAGTTAACTCTTAATTTAATTGAGATTCTCATATATAGTTATACAACAACAAAAAACTGTCTCTCCTTCTCACTCTCTCACTCTCGCTCTCTTTCCCTCTCTGTCTCCATCTCAATGCAATCCTGTTTCAATTTACTGAGCTTTATTGGCAAGAAAGTCTCTCCGTCTCATTCTCTCTCTTCCTCTGTGTCTCTCATTACAGTAAGGGCTCAACTTGCATGTATAGTGCTTTTTAAAAGAGCTGGGTAAGGAGAGGGCATTATTGTTTAACTGTGAAAAGATGTCCATCACACTGCCCCTGCAGCAAAAAGTCTCCACATTTGTTAATTTAAAGAGTAAGTCCATGTCAAGTTTAGATTGTCAGAGCGTGAACTGATCACTATCCAGCACACTAAACTCAATGCACTAATTTCAATCATTTTTTGTACAGTATATATCCTTTGCATACAACTTCATTATTCACACAAAACACATGGGAGGGACACAGTAATATGAACACCTGCACAGTTTAATGTATTCCAATACAATCGCCCTGTATCAAACATGTTTTAAGTAGTATCTTCAGAGTATAGTGAGAATATCTACTATTTAGTCACCCTGTATACAAACAATTATTTAAACTAAATATCTTTAGTTTACAGCTTCAGCTTGACAAAAATCTGTCAGCGTTATTACTGAATATTTCATGCACAAATCTTTGCACTTTGTCCTCACATTCACACAACCCCACTGCATATAATATACAGTACATTATCTATCTTCATAAATGTACTTTTATTTAGTAGGAGGTGGTGTTAGTCAATAGCAATTAGGTTGCCAGTTTTCCTGCCTTTTTGAAATACAGTGTTCTCTGATAACATTGAGCAGGAGGTGCAGCATTGCCTGCAGCTAAAATATGACACCGTAGCTCAGGAAGAGCGATAACACACTTGCTGGCTTTGCATGGTGCACTTGTTCAAAAAGGGGCAAAAAGCCAAACAGACTCTGCAGAATGCTGATGAACATTTTGGGTAGAGAGGAAAGCAAGGAGATTATGTCCTCCTCCTTCACAAATCGCACCATCTGCATTGTGGCATAAGCTTTTAATTCTGATCACAACCACATGTGCATCTGCAGGAGAGTATGTACTTATGTGCACTATGCACTTTTCTTTGCTTAAGAAATCTTATTCAAAAGTAGGTTGGTTTAAATGGGATCTCTTCTGGTAAATCACATACGCATGACTCCAACTAGCAGCCTTTGAAGGCACCAATCACAATAATTCTCTTTCAAAACTGCTCAGCGCTGCTTAATGATTTGTGACACACCTCCCACTGTGCCTCTCCTCCAGCTCTGGTATATTTTCAGGCTCATGGTGAGTCACCAAATTGCCAAACGAACAGCGGCTAAAGAAACTTAATGACCCCGATGAGAATAACTGTAGCATGATGAGAATAGACTTTGTAAATCTCTCAATCCACTAACGGAAAACAAAAGATTAGAATCCCGAGCATTAAATCGCATTGATTATTTTCCCTCTGTGTGATGTTTGAGCATCAGTACGGAGATTGGAGTCTTTTTCATACTGAAAGGAAAGCACGAGCAGCAAACGGCTTTTATTTTGACAGTAACAAATATGGTCATTTCACACTCCTTTAAGGCATCTATTGGTCTACCTGCCTCTGTCTCTCTCTCTGGCTGTCAGTGTCAGGTTGTGGGCTACATGTTATCACCATCTCCCCCGCTTCTGCATACATCATTCCCTTATCAGATTACAGTGACACACACACAGTGACGATGGTCTGCTGTGCTTCATCTTCTTTCCTTCACAACTACTACTAGCGCCACTGGGATCTGTTGATAAAATCCAAATTGTATGCAAATTGTTGTGTGAGAATGTGTGTGTGCTTGCTTGAGAAAATGTGTGTGTGTGTGGCAGTGTGGGGGTGTGGCAGTGTGGCAGTGTGTGGGAGACCAATCCAAACAGTGGTTTTATAAGAGAACATATTAGATGAGGGGCCCTCGGGTGCAGTCTGCTGCTGTTGAAGACAAACTCCAGAACCTCGTGTTATTGCTGTGGGAATAACGCAGAGTTTACCCCAAAACAACCACCTGTTCAACGCACACACACAAATTATGTCATGCACAAATGTATTCACAGATGTACTCAGGCTTGAAAAAGAAAATCCTTGACACGAGTTACATATCTACATACATTCTGAACACATGCACGCACAGCCGGCGCATTGACACACACACACACACACACACACACACACACACACACACACACACACACACACACACACACACACACACACACACACACACACACACACACACACACACACACACACACACACACACACACTGCCTCACTAACATCAATAGAAGGGTGTGTCTGGGAGCTATTTTGAATGAAACCACATCAAAGAGAGAAGGGGGTTGCAGAGAAAGATGCTCCATACAAAGACATGCGAGCAAAGAAGAACTAGAAAGATGCGGAAAATAAAGCAGGCACATATCACCCTGCCTAATAGAAATGTATTCACACAGACAATATACTCATCTGCCGTATATTTATCATGTTTAGAGCTGGAATGATAGATCTGATGATTATGTTTTCAATAAGTCACATAAAATGTTAGAAAATCAGATTTCCTGAAACCCAAAGTTATGTTTTTGGTCAGATTAACAGTTCGAAACGCAAAAATATTCAGTTTTATCATCAAATTGTAGAAAAACAGCAAATCTTCACATTGTAACCGTGTAGACTAAGTAAATGATGTAAACAGGTAATTTTAGTTTGATTAGTCTACTAAATGTTTCAGTTCTAATTATGTTGCATTACATTAAAGATGCGTAGTACAGGACTGAACAACAACATATCAATAAATATCTGCCTAATCTTCTATCAATTTATTTTGCGATTAGATTCACTTATGGTTTGGTCTCTGAGAAACCAGTAAGCAACAACTGGGAAGCCACTAAAATATATTTTTTGTTCTGATATATATAATCTGTTTATTCTCAGACAAAATGCTTCTATCCATTTAAGTCAATTTGAATACAGACTAAATGAAAAAAGGTTGACAGGTATCAACATCCAGCTGAGAAGTAGATGTGTTTTGAAGGCTGTAGTTCTTTTGTAGGTTTACCAGGGGGCAGCGTAGAGAGGACAAAAACCCCGCAGGAAGCTTATTTCTCTGGACAGTGTTTGATCAGAATAATGCACATGTCAGTAAAGCTGTGTGCTTGTGTGTGTGTCTGTGTGTCTATCCAAGGTCAGAGGAGGACTCTGAAGGCAACAGGGACATGTGCAGTGAGATTCTTCAGATGAAAGCTCTTGAGAGGCTCACTTCTACGGTCAGTTTGTTCATGTGTGTCTAAAGATTGGTACATAAGGCATCATATTGCTGCTTCATTAGAGTGTGTTTAATTTATCATTAATAGTTTTTACATTTCCGTATATTGTATATCATTGTTGGTTAACACCTTTTATCTCAAACAGGTACAAAATGAATTGGCAGCTGCTCTTGCCCGAAAGACTCGCAAAGCTTGTAAGTACACATTTAGCCTGAGTGTTTTTGTCGGTGTGTTTTTCATTGAGAGAACATGTGTGGAGTGACGTTGTAGCATAATGAGTTTGAAGATCTGTCAATAATAACTTGATTCTGCTTGTGGTTGGTTTCAGTGTCAGAGCAGGACTCTGAGACGACGGAGGCGAGCCAACAGGAACCTCGAACACCCAGCGAGGAGAGCAGCCCGGTAATACACACACACACACACACACACACACACACACACACACACACACACACACACACTACAACTTACAATATTCTAAATAAAGGCTTTATAATTTTATTTTGCCCACAATCTTGATCCTTCAGTTAATTTTCTATCCAATCCAATATTTATATTTTCATGGATAATCTGGGCAGAGCATGATCGGCTTAAAGTAGGCCTACACTAGAGTTAGAAAAGCCCATCCTATTTAGCATAGAAATATTCCTCATATCTCAGCAAGTATTAAATAAAGCTTATAGTTGGAACACTGTCAGTAGAGATAGTAATGTTTTGCATTGTTAAGGGGATAGTTTGGGTCGTTTGAGGTGGGGTTGAATGAGGTACTTATCCATAGTTGGTGGACGCCGGCAGTCGGCACGCCCCCAGTTTGGAGAAGCAGACTTGAGTAGCAGCAAAGCAATGAACTGCTGTGTGCAGGGACGTTAGCAAAACGTTTTTTTAGCCACCTAAATCAAAGGCCATCCTAAAAAAAATCAATACCAGTTTTAAGTGTGTGCTATCTTCAGAATATTTGCGCCTGTTTAACTTCCCATGAAACAGCTTTACAGTCTATGTTTCCCACAGGGATCTGAAGCTTTCATCTATGCTCTCAACCAGACTCCACTGGAAATAAAACAACATCATTTTACAAATTACAGTTTTCTTTTTTTCAATGGAGTCTGGTGGCTATAGCAAAAACGGCTTCAGTTCCTCATCTGAACCGGCTGTCTCCTGGCAGAGTAAAGTAAAATATTCTAAATATACCAACCATTTAAAGTGATATCGATTTTTTTTTATTTTTTTACGTTGGTCTTTCTTTTAGGCCGCTGAAATAAGTTTTTCTTCTGTTCCCAGTCGTCTGCAGCACATTGCTTTTCTCATGTGCGGTAACTGCTGCCTGCTTCTCCAATCTGAAGTTGTGCCGACTGTCATCAATGATAAGTCCCTCCTACAACCCCTATTCAAACAACCTAAACTATCTTTATAAGGCAGGAAGATTTGGACAACCTCTGCTTATAATCGGCACAAACAAAAAAACAAGAGGCGTGGTACGCCTATAAAGCGTGGAAGACGGAAAAAGACGGCACACAAGATGTGCGAATACATGAACATATATTTAATTGCCACCAAGAGACGTTTCGAGCATCAAGCTCTTCTTCAGACGTCTATAAAACGTTGCTTGAATACATGCAAAGCGGCTTTTGTTTTCCACCTGTGCTGGCACGCGCATGCTGTCACTGTGAATATCATTATTTGACAGAGCGGGATGGTATTTATTTGTTCATGCTGCTCCACAGTTTGCTTGCTTGTTGCAGTACTCTGCATTTTTAAAGAGGTTGTGTTTTATTAGGGCACAGTGAAGCTTTTTGACAGCCAAAGTAACCAGATTGGACTGGAAAAGGACCAGACTCAATTTGACCGACGCATCTCGTCTCCAACACAGATTGGCTCGGGACATCCATAATAGCAGATCATAATTGGCTTGTTCTGACTACCTAACTCTCTGGTAAAGGTCACTGAGGTCAAGTTGTGTGTGTGTGTGTGTGTGTGTGTGTGTGTGTGTGTGTGTGTGTGTGTGTGTGTGTGTGTGTGTGTGTGTGTGTGTGTGTGTGTGTGTGTGTGTGTGTGTGTGTGTGTGTGTGTGTGTGTGTGTGTGTGTGTGTGTGTGTGTGTGTGTGTGTGTGTGCCTCCATGAGGTGGCTGAATGTAGAAAACGGGGTCAGAACAGAGTGCAGATGAAGGCCTGTTTGCTCTCTGGTCCCATCTCTTTACAGCGGAAACCTCTTTTTCTCCATCAATAATTCATTCTCTGATTACACCAGAGATGAGGAGAGAAGAGGAGAACAGGAAAAAGAGTGTGTTAAAACACAATGACATATACTGTACAACTTCAGAGTGCCACTGAACAGTGATTTTCTTCTATCAAATTATAGTATTTAAATTATTATAGGCCTGAAGTGTTGCAACTGTCTTATTTGAGGCGAGATAAAGATAAGCCTTAATATGTTTCTCTTGCTTCAGCTGGATAACATCTGGTTTGCGCTGGTGATAGTCACAGTGCTGCTGTGGTTTCAGTGTTCAGCCATATTTATAATATAGTTTAGAACAGTTTTGCTGACATTTCTTATAGTAGTAGAGTATATTGGAATGCGTTTGCAGCTTATTTAGATGTGGTAACAGATGCTTTGTGGCTGCACATAAACATGACAGCAATGATCATTACTTTAAATGTCAATACGGCCGATATCACAGCACAGCTGCTGTCATGGACGTGTACTTTGTTTATTTTGTCTGTAATCAGACCAAATTACATTGTCATTTTGTAAATGAGAACAACTGGGTTTTTTTTTTATTCAGCTGCATTAAAACCCAGTCTAAAGACAGTCTTGTTCCCGCCCTCCTTCTCTCTCTCTCTCTCTTGGTCAGTAACAAATGAAATGTACAATTAAAATCAATTAAATGTAATTTGCCAATAATATAGGTATTTATATACATTTACAAGTGAAGTTATAATAAATATAGATAGAACTGCTATGAAAAGACAGCAGCGGGGAGGAAAGAGACGAGAGGCCCATAAGATTTATCCTGCAAAGAACCTTTTGAGGGGTTTGTGAACCACTGCAGATCATAGTGGTAGCATGAGTATTATTTTAGTTTATTTGACAAAATGAGAAGGAGAACAATAAACCACACACAACTACCACTTTAGCTTCAGTTATCCCTCAGCCTTCTGAAGGTTTAGGCTTGTCATTGATGTTAAACACAAGAGACCACAGAAAAAGTAAGGATACAATGGGAGAGAAAGGGAGATAGACGGACACAGACGCACAATAAAAACACACTTGGACACAGACGGGTTTATCTTGGTGTGTTCTGTGTCTAGGACAGGAAGTTGAACACAGGTTAACAGGAAGCAGCTAGGGACAGGGGGCTGTGGCGCTGATGTAGTGTGTGTCTGTGTCTGTGTGTGTCTGTGTGTGTCTGTGTATGTGTGTGTGTGTGTGTGTGTGTGTGTACGTGGCTACATGGCTACTCTAGCAGATAAGGGTTTTCCTCGTAAACAAAATAAAGCGTGGGAGTATGCTATCGTGTGTGTGTGTGTGTGTGTGTGTGTGTGTGTGTGTGTGTGTGTGTGTGTGTGTGTGTGTGTGTGTGTGTGTGTGTGTGTGTGTGTGTGTGTGTGTGTGTGTGTGTGTGTGTGTGTGTGTGTGTGTGTGTGTTCCCCTCTGTTAGAGCGTGGCACCGTGGGATAGTTGAGCTCACAGGAAGGGTTAACTCTGAGCCAAATGAAATACCCCTCATTCTCCCTTCTCCAAGGAAAATAAACAGATCAGGCTGGTCGCCACCGGTGATAACCATCCTACCAGCAGCACCTTAGGGAGCGCACACACACACACACACACACACACACACACACACGTTTTCTCTCTCTCTTTTGATGAAATCTATTCTCTTCATATTTCATTTTTTCGGTCTTCGTGTCTTTAGGTTTTAGTTTCTGTTCCTTTGTGTTTCTCTTTATCACTGTTAGATGATCCCGTTTACATACTTCCTATCTACATCGGTGGGATGGTTAAAACAAGTCCCAACTAAAGAGGGGAGGAGACAGACGGACGACCGACTCACACACCCAGCACACACTCTTCACACACAGACACACACTCCCGCCCACTTCTGCTACTAATCACACACACTCACTCTTTCTCCACCAGATCCTCTGACACGGAGCAGTCAGACTGCAACAGATAAAGGGGAATTACAGACTGTAATAGATAGAAAGAATAAGAGATCAGGAAGAATTAGCGAGAGAACAAGACAGACATAGGATTACCATTTCATCTCATTCTCCTCACATGGACATAAAGGAGCAGCGAAAAAAACTTGTTGGAAGTTTTTTGGATTATGCCCAAACTGCTTTCAGTCTCGCTTGGACAAAAACACTAAACTCTCCTGACCTCCATCCCACTAACACTTTGTGAGCGTCTCCACCATGTCTTGGGACTGTGGGTTGAGATATGTGTTCATGCCACCTGTGTTGCAGCTGAGCGGGGTGTGTGCACTGCGGGACGGCGGTGGCAGCGGCGGCGGCGGCGGGAGCTGACCAGCCGTCTCGGGCTGGAGGCCGTCCAGCGGCTGGCCAAGGACGGCTGCCGGCTGCTGCAGAACCACAACTACCGGCTGCCAGACAGGAACCAGGCGGTGAGTAGGGAGTCCTTAATATCATACAGTATTTCGCCAAAGGACTGATATTGTTCTGCGAAGTTGTCGGTCAAGTTGTGGCCATAGGGTTAGTATGAGTAGAGAGTAATGGACGTCATCATGTGGCATATGCTGTCATTATTGTCGTCACTTTTAAACACACGCACACACTTCAGGTCTGAGTTACTCATGTGTTCAGGGTCAGGGATCATGTGAGTAAATCTTCTGAGGACCATCCTGATATGTGTTGCTGTCAATTCTAAAGGACAGACACACAAATATACACGTTTATAGCACGTCTGCTCACTTCTGTACATCATCTGAGTACTGGAGGACACATCTGCGCACTGACATGCACACACACACACACACACACACACACACACACACATACACACACGCAAACTGAAGATACCATTGCACATGCACACACAGAGCTTCGCCTCTGATTAAATAACCAGCGGCTCTCTAGCTCGTCTAATGTGGGTGTTAATAATGGCTTAGTGCAATGTGATCTCATGCCCCTTTTACTGTCTGTAAAGTACTGTGTGTCTGTGTTCACTTGTGAGTCTGAGTTTGCTGGTTAGAGCTTATAATCGTGTGTGTGTGTGTGTGTGTGTGTTCACGCACTGCTACTGCTGTGGCAGGCTGAGTCAGTGGGTGCACATAATGAGTGGGGTGTTAGAGAAGCGTTGTACTGCATAATCCCGCTCTACAGTGCACCTGAGGGCAGGAAATGAAGGGAATGCAGTCTGATTTCTCTCTGCATCACGATGCCCATGCTTGTGAAATCTACCACATGTACAGTATCTCATCAGCTTGGCGAGTTGGACTGAAAACTCCAGCCTTGGGAATTTTCCAGAGTGCATATGATTTTACTTTCATTGCTTATATAAAAATGTAGAAACATTTTATATTTTATAACAGCATTGCTACTCTTTGAAACACATAAATATTTATAGTGTTGTTAAAGCAGTAATGGGTTCAACGAGACTTCTCTTCAAACATCACGTACTGAACCTTTTCATTTGTAAAACAATTTGCCCTCTTTAATTATATATGTAGTATAATTTCAAAGTGATGTAAGTCACACAAGGATAAAAGTTATCGGGATCAGACTTTTCCTTAGTAGGATTATGGTTATTATAATATTCTTTTTTATTTAAGGTTCCTAAGCCTTTTGTTGGTCAGTGAACCTACATTGATATGTACTGCTCAATCATTATGGTTTGTGGCTCAGATGATAGTGCAGATCATGAAGTTTCACAACATAATATTTTGTGCCAAACTGCAGGAAATTGTGTTTTGGGGATTAAATATAGAAATGATTAAGCTTCAAAGAATCCTGGAACGAGCAGATTAAAATGTTTAAAAGTTGACATTGTTGTAGAGTGAGGAGTTTTCTTTAACTTTATATAAAGAGAGATTTGACGTCAACGTTGGGAACACTGTTGATAAATTCATGTTCAGAGGTTAATGATGAAACGGCCATGTAGTTCAAAGATCCTTCAGTTAAAGTAACCATCAGAAAGTGTGCTATTTCTCAGGTCAGATGAAATAGATGCTTCTTATATATTTTTTCCAATAGAAACTGACAGAAGTCGTCAGTTTGTCATCAAATTTCTGTTTGTCAAGATCCAAAAATTCTCTTAAAAAGAAAATTATCTTAAAAAAGATGACTATATGTGCACCTCCGCACACTAATACTGATTTGGTGTTATATTATCAGAGGTAGGGGAAGGCAAATAAAAGTTATAGCATTAGAACAACATTAGAAAGTATGGAATAACATCACCAGGTGCTGAGTGATCATGACTATGATGGCTTTACTGTGCGTCACTGCTTTGTAAACAAATAAATCCCTATATGAGCAAGAGCAGGAAGAGCAGAAATATTTTAGCTAAGGGATGTACAGAAGATGCACATAAAAATAATATATTATCCATCTATCCTTCGAAAGGAAATTATTGTTCTGGCGCTTCACTCTCCTGTTTTTATCTATTCATCATATTTAACATATCGTTATTGTTCGGCTGTCGTATAATTTAAAAATCATGTCGCATTAAGCAGCACTTATACTCACAGAGGGTGCCGGTGGTTACAATAAAAGTTTAAAAGGATATGAATCAAATGATTCTAACAGGCTGATGGGCTCAATAAGAGTATTTTATCTGATCTTTATTCATTTCTAAGGGTCTGCAGAGGAATTATGTTTTTCAGTAATGCGCCTCAAATTACAAAAGATGTGTAACAGGTGTGATTATCATTTTTAGCCCGCTCATTGTCCAGCTCAGGCAGCGAAATGTGGCAGAAACCAAAACCAATCAACTAGCTCGATTCACCACAAAGACTAATCTCCTTTTGCTGGGTTGTCATGGTGATATATATTTTTTTTATTTCCTTCTTTCCATGACAGACATGCTCTGACAAACTGGTGTGGGCTGTTTCCATAGTGATATAACTTGTGTGTCAGTACAGTGCATCGGGTGCATCTCTGCCTTCTGGTCACTTCAGAATTGCATTCGTACTCATTTGATTCAGCCATGAGAGTTTACAAGAGGTCAACCTGCACACGGGATTGTACAAGGTCACAGCATGTATGACACACACACATGCACGTGTGCGCGCGCGCACACACACACACACACACACACACACACACACACACACACACACACACACACACACACACACACACACACACACACACACACACATACACAGGCAGTCTTGTCTGGTAGCTTGAGTTACTTTCTAATCGTTGTGGATAATAATACTGCTACTGACCCAAAAGCATTGTGTTTTCATATTCTTATCAAATATTTTCAGGGAATCAGACTCCGAGCTATCACAACACAGATACGACATGGTCACTATCAACACACACACACACACACACACACACACACACACACACACACACACACACACACACACACACACACACACACACACACACACACACACACACACACACACACACAGGAACACAAAGGGAACAGAGAGTGCTTCCTTTCTGCTTTCCGTGAGGCCCACCTTTCCTCTGTACACTACGTCATAGTGTGCGTGTGCGTGTGTGTGTGTGATGTGTGATGTGTATTCAGTTCATGACCCCTAAGCGGCAGGGCAAGTGTGTGTCCTGTCCTCTTGTCTCCATTCTCTCTCCCCAAATCTCAAACCTTTGGAGCATAACGTCGGAACATTCAGAGACGGAGAGAGAAAGAGAAACTTGGCTTGAGTGTGGCGAGGAGTGGAAAGAGAAAAAGGAGATAGTGAGGAGGGAAAGGGTGGAGACGAGGTGGAAGTACAAATGGTTGAATTAAAGGAAGGGATGGGGAGAAATGGAAGGAAAGCAACAGACACACCTTAGCTGAGAACAAGTGACGGCCCCGAGAACTGACTTTCACAGAAGCAGTTAAGGAGGTTTGTACATTAGTGGAAAGACAGTTTTGTCGTACAGCAGTTTGGAAGTGGGTTTGGAAATCCTTAAATTCTGTCTCTAGAGTTAATGTCCACTCAAACTGTACCATACTAGTTTTAAACCACTATAGGCTGTATTACATAATATACTATATCATGTACTTGTTTTGTCTTTAAGCCAAAGCCTGACATATTACACCATTGTTGGCTCAGACTGAGGAAACTAATCAATTAGTTCTTGCAATTCTCTCTTTTTCTCAAAGATAATTAATCGACTCTCCAGCTGATGGATATTTGGATGAAACCCATTGGATTCAAACATCGTCTCTCTCACACTGCCTCTTGTGTTTCTCACTTTTCCCAACACTCCTCCGCGTCTCTCACTTTCTGTCCCGGTCTCTTGCCTTTCATCTTGCTTTCATTTCTTGTTCTCTCTGTTTCTTTCTGTGTTGCATAACTTTCTCACCCCTCCTCTCCACAGAGTCCAAGTGCCTTCTCTGTATATTTTTACTTTTCATAGCTTGCATTCTTTCTCAGGCTAAATTAATGTTGATCCAAGGAGCTGCTGTTTGCACTCAACTCTACTACAGATTATTTGTGTGTGTTTATATGTATATGTGAGAATGCACATACAGTTCGCATAGTGGGAATGTGTAAGTTTTACTTTTGTTTTGGTGCATTTTCTGGAAGGTCTTTGATCGTGTGTGTGTGTGTGTGTGTGTGTGTGTGTGTGTGTGTGTGTGTGTGTGTGTGTGTGTGTGTGTGTGTGTGTGTGTGTGTGTGTGTGTGTGTGTGTGTGTGTGTGTGTGTGTGTGTGTGTGTGTTCCTTCCTCCGTTCTTGGCTCGAAGTTGTTTTTCTTGGCATCTGAGTAAAGAGTGTGAGTGTGTTATCGGAAAGATCAACCGTTTGCTACTGTATCAGGAACACCACAACATTTTCTTATCCTTTTTTATAGCAGCTATGATTAGTTACGTAATCTCTCTCTACATTTCTTTTTTCATGGTATTTCTGGAGAACTTTGTTTTTTGAGATAGTTGATGGTGTAGAGAGACTGGAAAGGTCAGAACACGTAAAGGGGAAGACTTATGATAAAGCATTCAGGTTCATATTTGAATCCTTGTTGATGTGGTCTAATGGCATGTACCCTTTAGACCACTTAGTCACAAAACTCTTGTAATCTTGATATCTGGGCCACTGGGTGCGGTCTGGGTGCCAGCCCAAATTGTAATTAATTGCTTGCAGAGTCAGATCTCTTTACATCAGCTGTCACTGGCTTATTTATCAGCTGTTTGCATCTCTGTTTTTCTAATCCTTGAGGACATTTCATTCCAGCATCTTGCATATTAAAATGAAAGTACACATTGTCCTTGGGTGGGTTCACTTTAAAGACCTGCTAGTCTTTTGTATTCTGTACATTATGGAATGTGAAAATCTGAAAAAAAAAATCTGAAAATAGTTTTCTCTTAAATTAATTATAGCTGAATAGGAGGACTGAGCAATTATTTATAAAGACATTTTGAAATTACTGCAAGAAGCTCCAGTTGTCTTACCAAAGTTTAAGATCCTCTGAACAAGAAATTGTGCTGCGTTCAACACCTCCAGTTTTCTTTTTTCTGTTGCTCAGCCAAGATAAATGCTCTGCAGTAGTGGGCGAGTTCTTTTTAACCTTTGAACTACCTGAACGCCCCGACAATGAATCATTATAACGCATCAACATAAATGAATAATATTCTGTGTAGCAGTTGCTAGTGTTATATCATCATTATCCTTAAGCTTTAATGTAAACATTGACAGTTAACATGGAGCTGAAGTCTGACTTCATATATGTAGCCCAAAATTACACATTTACCTCGAAGTGCTATTCAACTTGTAAAAACAAAGTTCCAAAGTACTTATATTCAAATACTGTAGATATGGAATTTGTTAAATAAACATGTATGAGCCTGAGTGGGGATGAAATACAACTTTTAATTTAAATTGTATTTAATCAGATGAATGTTGTAGTAGAAAATGTGACACACACAGCTGAGGGAGAGGATTCAGGGATCTCAGTGCATTAAACATCTGTATTACAACACACACACACACACACACACACACACACACACACACACACACACACACACACACACACACACACACACACATATACAGAGCCCTTTGGGCAAATTGTTTTGTCTGACCCAAGTAAGAACCAGCTGTCTCAAGATCAGAAAACTCCTTTCATCAGACGATCACAGAGATACAGAGCGTGCGTGTGTGTGTGTGTGTGTGTGTGTGTGTGTGTGCGTGTGTGCGTGTTTGTGTTTGCTTGTTCGTGTCGGCCTGTCTATTGAATCTTTTTAGTGTGTTACAGGGGCATCAGTGACTGCATTAGTAGCGCTCAGTGTTAGTGCTTCATAATGGCTAAAATCACAGTTATTGATTATTGTAGTGTCGACACCGTCTATGAACCCTGGAACTTTTTTTAAGCTTCAGATTTTTTTTAAACAATGCTGTAATGGCATTGAAATATTGATGTACCACTAAAAACGACCCCGTGAAGTCTTACATAATGCATCTGTAGTGTGTTTATTAAAGGAAGACCCAGTGCGACAGACAGACAGCCCTGCATAGAAAACCTCTCTGTGTCAGTTGCGATTGCTGCTCGATCCCTCTGGCTGCGACAGAGACGGCAGCGAGCACCTGGAGGAGAGACGCCGCTTCTTTATCTCTCCTCCTGCTCCTGTCTTCTGCCTTTGATCTCCATTTCTCCTCTCCTTTTTCCTCTCCTCTCCTCAGGCTTTTTCTCATTGTGCTCCTTTGTCCATCTGGAGCTCTGTTCTACTGTCACTGCGTGCGTGTGCGTGTGTGTGTGTGTGTGTGTGTGTGTGTGTGTGTGTGTGTGTGTGTGTGTGTGTGTGTGTGTGTGTGTGTGTGTGTGCGTGCCTGCCTGAGTCACAGATCAAGTTGCTGTTGATTTTTGGAGCAGGACATCATTTCAAGTGTCTGCCTACATTCCTAGATGTCCTCATTGTTATTTACTCCACAGTAGTATTCTTCTGAAGGCAGGAAATGCAATACTTCCCTGTGATTGGGGCACCAGAATCTGTGCCTACATGTGTGGACTGGTGAGCGATTGTGTGTGTGCTGCATGTGTGTGTATGTGTCGTTCAAACTTTTAAAACTTAATTAAGTAAAAGGTTCTGGATACAAGAGCCTGTTTGATACGGGATATTTGAGGCCCATGACTATATCAAAATTATTTGATACGATGTATTGGCTTTATGGTCTCTTAAACTTGGTCCCCAGAAAATTGTGACCAAGATAGTAGGCTATGTATTGAAAGCGACATTTGATGGATGAAAATGAAAGGTGCTTTAAGGTGCTTGCCCCAGTGGAGCACGTCACATGCACTAACATGCAATCAAAGAAATGTGGCCGGCCCGGCTATGTTAACGAAGCAAGGAAAAGCTTGTGTAACAGACACACAGAGGGAGAGCAACTTCATTCTCTGCTCAGATAAACATTACTCCACTGTATCTTTACATACACAAAAGTTGTTTGCTGCTATATTCATTTTCAGAATCCTGTATATTGAACCTTTAAACTTGTCAATGCTCTTTGGGGTACAACAAATTTAATCGCAACATAGTTTTTAGTTTACCACAATGTGTTTGGCATTCCGGGGATCATATACACAAAAACCAATACACATAAATATGCCTACGATAGCAACACGGCTAAAATGTCGGTCGCCTCGTCTGGACACACTGGTATTCTGTTCTCTTCTTTGGTATGTAAAGCTTTGATGAGGGTTGACTGCTGATACATTGCATAAAAGTATCTACTGTTGGAAAAAACATCCAATATCTTAACTCCCTTGAATCGCCATCCAACAGTTTTGTCCTTGCCTCACTTTGTGACATGCCTTTCTCTCTTTCTCTGTCTCTCTCTCCCTATCTCCCTCAGGAGGCGGTGGGGAGGGTTTGTCTGAAGGAGAGAGGACGGGATGTGTTGGTGTTGCGGAGAGTGACATCATCAGTGACGTCGCCGTCGGACCGGCCCTCACCCACGTCGTCGGGGGGCGGATCCAGAGAGGAGGATTGTGACAAGAGGTCAGTACCTCCTCCTAGATAATAAGAGCCCTCTAAACCAACAGTAGCAACAAAAACATAATCATAGTACTCCTCCCTCCTGTTTTCAGTCTTCATACTTTGGTATCCCAAGTTGTAACCACACAAAACCTTGCATGCACATGCAAAATATCAGTAGTGCTGTCAACACTGTATGTGTAGATAGATAATGTATGCTTTAGCTACTGGCACAGAGCAGGAAGAAGAGAATGGCTTTTTTGTTTTCAGCTGAAAGGGAAACAAAGATGACACCAGGACTTCCTTCCACAAATCAGTGTGTGCATGTAGAATCACTTATGTGTGTTTGTGACCGTACAAAAGATTTTTCTCAAACTACATTTCTTTGTGCAGTGTTTGTGTGTGTTGTTTTCAGGCCAATGTGTGCCAAGACCTAAGGCACAATGCAGGGAGTGTCAGTGACAGGCAGGTTAAGTGGGTGGGTGTGTGTTTGTCTGCGTGTATACAGTGCTCTGCATCTTCAGTAGCAATCAGTTCCCTCCGAGTGCTGCCAGCTGAGGGAGGGTTGTAATCTCCGGAGCTCTTAGCTGACAGGGGCAGACGGCAAGGCAGTTTACCCCACAGGAGAGAGGCCTCCTGGGTACGCAAAGCTCAGATGAGGGCAGATCATCTGGAAGTGTTTAGATATGAAGATGACTGAGCTAGCTACGCTTGCACAGGCAGAGGAGGACATACATGATGAAGATGAGGAGGACGATGATGATGACGTGGATAGCAATGATGATGAAGATGGTAGCAGTTCAGAAATCTGTACATTTGATGTTCCACATTTCCGCTACATCGATGACGACGATGCGGAGGAGAATAAGGAGGAAGAGCGGGAGGGAGGATGGAGGGGTGGAAGGGGTCGTTCTTGGAGCTCCAGTGAGAAAAAAAATGTTTGCAACTCTTCGTCTTACAGGTATGTGGTGGTCTCGGGGACACCGCTCAAGATCTTGGAGCACCTGCTGAGTGACCTGCGGTTGGACGACCAAAGAGGGGCGCCAGAGAGCCGGGAGAGCGGTAAGTTTGTCAACACACGTGTAAAAGGGCATCTGTACAAACAATGTGGCTGTACCTCCATAAAAAGGTAGAAATATATAAAAAGTATAATAGTAAAACTATAGTTAAAGTAAGACAGTTTGTCTTATAAATAAAGGAGCTACGATGTTTGACCAAAGGTATGTTTCAAACAAAGCAACTCCCCGCCCTCTCATTCCAAAGGATTTCATATTTATTGCCACACAACAAGTTTGAACGCGTTTGATCGTGTGTGTGTGTGTGTGTGTGTGTGTGTGTGTGTGTGTGTGTGTGTGTGTGTGTGTGTGTGTGTGTGTGTGTGTGTGTGTGTGTGTGTGTGTGTGTGTGTGTGTGTGTGTGTGTGTGTGTGTGTGTGTGTGTGTGTGTGTGTGTAAGGCTGTATGAGTCAGTCAACCCTCACACCACATCCAGGTGTCTGTGTGTGTGCATTCATTCAAGTCATGCCTATAAATCTGTAAATATGAGGAACATTCAAGAGGTTAAACCCTCTAATGAGTTTGTGAAAGGATTCCCTTGAGTTGCTGCAGGCATTTCTGTTGCAAACTATTTCAGTGCTGTCATATCTCATTTTCACAATGCTCAAGTGACAGTCTACCTTAAAGCTACTGGGTTCTTTGACAGTGCAGCAGTTATCGGGATACGTTTTGTAATTTGGCTGCCACTAATTATTTTCATTTTTATTAATTTTGAATATTTTTTACACAGTATCAGTTAATTGTTTAGTATGTAAAATATTAGAAAGCAGTGAAAAATACATAAAAAGACTGAAGTTAACAGTGTTTTGTCAGATCAAAATAGTATTTTATTATGGCTCCATGCCGACGACAGCCGTGGCGAGGATGTCAACTCTAGTTCTAGTTAATTTTCTTTCAGTTGACTTGATTGTTGATCAGTTTATTGTTTTGGGATTTTTTTTAAAGTAATTGTGATGTGAGTTGGTTTAGGTTTTTTGTCCTTTTCATGCTTATAAGTAAGATAATCATTCCTGCTCAAAATAGATACAAACTGATTTCTTCTTGCATTAGTCAGTGAATGTTAACATATTTGTCCACTGGGTCAAAATAAATAAAATTCACTATCACCATGGAGCCCATGTCCAGTAAAGTAATACTTTTATCACACAGAGACATCTGGGTCCCAACCTGTGTTTTATAAAAACCTACTCTCACCGTTTTAGGACAAGGCGTCTTTATGTATCAACTCCTCAGCACCACCAGTTCCCAGCAGTCCACAGGGAGCCATCTCACTGAATTGCAGGAAGCAGAGGAAGAAAGAGAGAGCTAGATGAATGTAGTAGAGAGAGAGAGAGAGAACTGAGATGGTCTTTGTGGTGGAAACCCGCCTGATATTTATTCACTGAAAAGAGAAAAGACGCATTTTTCAATTTGTTTAAAGGACGCAGAAGCAGGGATGTAGATCAAGAGTGTATGTGCATGTTTGGGTGTCTTTGTCTCTGTATCTGTGTGTCTATCTTTTGGTATATGTGCACTGAATAAGCATGAGGGTGTGCGTGTGTGTGTGTGTCAGAGTGTGTGTGTGTGTGTGTGTGTGTGTGTGTGTGTGTGTGTGTGTGTGTGTGTGTGTGTGTGTGTGTGTGTGTGTGTGTGTGTGTGTGTGTGTGTGTGTGTGTGTGTGTGTGTGTGTGTGGGCCCTCTGGGGTGGTGCTGAGCATCAGTGTGCCGTTTTAGTGGGCTTAGCTGTGCAGCATGTTGAACAGGCTCGAACACGCTTCCACAGAGAGAGAGAGAGCGATTACCCCAACCGCTCCTCCCCATGTACACATAAAAAAAACACACACACACAACAAAAAACACAGCAGCAGATTACTGCGATTAGTTCAGCACTCACACATTATCTCTCTCTTTTCCTTACTCTCTCACAAGAGATAAAGACCCCAAGGTCACAACTGAATGAGTCATTCATCGTGTGTGTGTGTGTGTGTGTGTGTGTGTGTGTGTGTGTGTGTGTGTGTGTGTGTGTGTGTGTGTGTGTGTGTGTGTGTGTGTGTGTGTGTGTGTGTGTGTGTGTGTGTGTGTGTGCTGCTGTGTCTGTGAGTGCATGTGTTTGACTTTGTGCGTGCCAGCGGGCAAATGCAGAGGGCATATGTTAAAGATAAAAATGGATATTTATCATCACAGGGAGCGTAGGAGGAGAGTAGTAGAGGGAGGAAATGTAACCGCCGAGAAGGAGAAAATGAAAAATGGGGATTGGGGGGGGTGGATGAGGAGAGTTTGATGGAGAGAGTGAGAGAGGGAAATAGAAGTCAGAAAAAAAAAGACTGATAGCCGGTCAACAAGGAGCTCTACAGGAAGTGAGTCAACAGGGTTTTGCAGAAGTGATAAGCTCAGTCAGGCCTCCCTAAAAATATTTCTTGAGAAAAGTAGTATTTTTATTTCTAAAGAGAAGACAGTTGATCAAATATTAATGCTGCAGCCTTCGCACAGGCTTCTATAATTGATTTCTTTGGTCTCTGCCCGGCAGAGCCATATTTGGGTCACACATTTGCCCAGAGAAAGAGTTTGAAACCACACACATGCACACATGCACACACATCACTGCTACCTCACACCAACAATGGCTCATTACCCATCTGCCACGAGGGCTGTTTATATTCGGTTCTTACCCATTGAACACCTGCTGAGTCTCTCTCTCTCTCTCTCTCACACACACACACACACACACTTGCCGTCTTGCAAATTTGCTTGCTCTACACTGATGCATTTCTTTCGTTTTTGAAGTTGTTGTGAATATGAGCCAAGAGAATAAGCAAATAACATTTAACCTCTTCATTTCCAAACTCATGCAGTGCAACTCATTTTTGGTGAAACCCACAGAACCTTATACTAAACATGTCACACTGAGTTTTCATGAAATGTGTATGAAAGATGTTTTTATTTGATGGAATGGTTTTGCCATAAAATACATATCATCTCTTTAGGTTAATTTGGCAAATATGTTTGCAAAGATTTTCATATTTACACATCCAACAGACACAGAGCAGTATTAATATTGCTTGACTGATGAATGTAAGTCCAATTTTCACTCTTCTTTTAGCTCAGATTTTTGTCTCCACCAACTCCTTAAGGGGAAATAGCTGGCTCTTTGACTGCTAAATGCTCCACTATGTTCACCACCTTTTAGCTAACTTTGTTCATCATTATCAAATTACACTTTATCCATTGTTGACATAGAATTATTTATTGTCACTACTTTAAAGCTACTTTAGAAGATCACTCCTACCATTCTGTTAAAAGTCTATTTGTAACGTGGCTGACACATAGAGGACATATTGATTAGTCTACATTCAGTCGTTTGGACTGAATTAATCAGAAGTAAAGAGAAGGACAAAGGGAGAAACTAAACACATTTTAAACGTGCAAATAAGTTGAAATCTCACACTTGGACCATTCTGCCAGTAAAGGCCTTGGAAGTGACTGATGGTATGTTTCCTTTGTTTCAGAAACACTGCTGGATGACTTCCTGTTGACCTACCTGGTGTTCATGTCCACCAATGACCTCTGTCAGGCTCTGCTGGGACAATATCCTTAATGGCAAACACGCTCGCATGATCTCACACACACACACGCACACGCACACACACACACACACGCACACGCACACACACACACACACACACACACACACACACACACACACACACCAAAAACAAATCCTTTCAGCCCCCACACTGTTCTTAGTTGTCCCCTTGACTGCTCTCACCTATAGCAGCGCCCGCTGCAGGGGCCAGGAGGAGGGCAAAGACGCCCTCTTCAGGAAGCGTAAAGTACTGCAGCTGGTCTCCCACTGGAGCCGGCTCTACAAGGACTTCCTGAAGGAAGAGGAGCACGTCAGGAGCTTCATGAAGGTATGGCACCACCCGCCTTCATCACCACATCCATTTGTTTTTCGTCTTTCTTTTCACTTTGTTTCTTGTATTTCAACAATATAATGAGTTGGATCCTCTGGTGGCCTTTCATACTCAAAAACATAAAAGGCCTCATTTATCTTGATTTATCTCTCTGCCTTGTTCTTATACGGGGTTGTCTTTTATGACGACAGGACATCAAGCATTTTGTGGAGCTTTTTCGTCTGATCCTTTTGTCTGCTGCAGCTCCTGTTGAACTGAAATGTGCTCCAGCTTTCTCCCACAGGAGAACCTGGTTGATGTTTTTTTTATTTCATCCTTCTGACAAAGCAAACTAATAAGACAGAGACAGAATACAGACACCTTAATAGTCATATGAGGCATTAGTGCATAATCATAATATATGGCTGTATGTTTTTCTTTCAGAGTGTAATACAAGATAACCAGTAGAAATATTTACTGCTATATTTTCACATGTTCGGCTGAATTGGATTCGAATCCCCAGTGACAACCGTGACACTGAAAGAGAAACACACGCACACGCACACACACACACACGCACACACAACACCATCACATATGTACTCGTCCAACCGCTCACCAACAACAAGCGCACCCACTCACCAATCACTTGTCCCTCCCTAACCTCACGGTGGCTCAGTCGCTCTGTGCTGGGTTGCCATGGAAACCAAAGTGCAGGGGTTGGCATGGGTATAATAATCTCATATGGAGTGCGTAACCCAGGTGATAGTTGCCTAGTAACAGAGGCATGAGAGGGGAATTGGGACGGGAGGCTATGGTGGGTCAATGACGGCGATAAGCAGGTGTTTGGAGGTGTGTGTGTGTGTGTGTGTGTGTGTGTGTGTGTGTGTGTGTGTGTGTGTGTGTGTGTGTGTGTGTGTGTGTGTGTGTGTGTGTGTGTGTGTGTGTGTGGATCCTTGCAAGTTGTCACTGTCACTGCCCCCTGAGCTTTCATGCTACTTACTAATGCTCTGCCCTGCACACACGGACACAGAACGTGCCTAGTCACCCATTTAAGTACAAAGTAGCGAATTTGATGTTTCTTTAATGTAACCTACCTACGCAGCATAGTTTACACTTGATGGTACTCAGTAAATGAGCTGCACAGACTGTGACGTTAATGCCACGCTATTTTGTTGTATGTTATACCTTATCTTTGCCTCTTTGTCCTTCTTGTCCTTGATTACTTACCAGCAGTGTTTATGTGAAGTCGTATTTGTTGACACTATATGAAATCAAACTTTTTTGATTACCTTTCATTAGGACTGGTAGGGTTAGAAGGTTGCTCCACCTAAATTACGAACAAACACATTTTGTCACTCATTTCCGTTATCAGTACGTATTTTGAAATTTGCCAGCTGACTTTGAGATTTATTCATACCATCCTCCAGCTGTGTTATAACAGGCAGCTAGTCAGTTTGATATTGAGCCAGTGATGGTTAGAGACTGAACCTTTGGAGAACGTCCAAAGACGAACATGTTTCAATGCTATTTCCTGCTGCCAGTTAACAGCCTTCCTGATAGACCAAACAAACATATTTTACCATCGAACCAAAAAACAAGTGTCAACATGATTGTTTCCCTCTCCCTCTCTCTGTTAGACCTTGTACAGGTGTGTTTTAGAAGATCTGTATGAATTCCCCACACTGGAGAAAGACCTGAAGGAGTTCCAGAAACTCCTGCGTCGCAGACAGTGAGTGTGTTTGTCTCTGCACAAGGACTTTGTTCTCTGCATTGAATATGACTGCCTGTCACATTGTGTGTGTGTGTGTGGGTGTGTGTTTTTGTTTTTCCATGCCTGCCTGCATCCCTGCTCACCATTGTGCTTATTTCTGTTTTGTAGCACTGTCGATGACTGTCCTCCAAACCAAAAGGTAAGCCAGACAGAGGGAGGAAGTTTTACTACATCCATGCTGCTTGACTCTGCCAGCTACACTTTACTGATATAACCTCAACTCTGCAGCTCTAACTTTCAAATTCTTTAATCGCATATATATAAATATAGTTTTGTTAAATGCTATAGGTTGGAGTTATTTAAAAAAAAAACACATAAAATGTCCCATCTTGGCACGCTGAACTGCTAACTCCGTCTAATACAACATGCTTGACTTCACCACACCACAGACTGTATGAGTTGTTCCCGCTGCATAGTTTGCCAATGACATGTCGCTTTGAATCAAAGGGCACTTGCGGTGATCGGCTTTGAGTAAAACCATACGAATAGTCATTTCTTTTCTAGATAAAAAAGGAACAATTGAAGGTATAGTTTGACTGGAGAAGTTGAGACACTTAAGCCCATAGAGGTGTGGATACAGATGTTATCAGTGCAGCGGCATACTCAGTGAAGTAAAGATACAGTATTATACATCACCATGTTTCTTCTGCTTTCTGTCAGAGTAAACAAATGTATCAGCAGTTGAGTTTGAAGGAAAACTGTTTGCAACTGAGAAGTCCACCTACTGACACTAGAGAGGGTGAGTAACAAACACACAAACACACTCCTACACAACACAAAACACACTGCCCCATGACTGTACACAATTATGCATAATGTTAGACTGTGAGTTTTAATTTCACATTGCACATGCAAATTGCTTAAATACAGCGGTTTATTTATTTTTTGCTTAAGTACTTAACTCAAGTCCCTCTCTGTAAATACTTGAGGTTTTTTTTCTCTAAATCTTCTTCATTGTGACACTACAGTATTTCAGTGTTTCAGATATTTGCCATTTACTGTGTTGCATAAACACATTTACATTATATGTACAGTACATTCACTGACCTATGACCATTTTCTATATATACATATTTTCAGTCATTTGTTCCGTGCATGTGAGCTCTGACTCCTACCTGAGTGTCCACACGAACCCCTCACTGGAAGTCCATGAGATGCTAAGAATTGTGGGTCAGAAGATGGACAGACCAGAAGAAGACATGGTGCTTGCTGTGGCGTCGCACACTGGAGGTACACACACACAAACACACACAAAGAAATGCATGAAAATGTGTACCTTGGGGTGGCAGAAACTGTATCTTTTTATTAATTATTGATTACTTTAGGCTAGCTATTTTAACAGTTCATCGACTGCCTCTGTCTATTACAAGCATTTCTACATGACCTTTAGTTATTTAAACCATTGCAATCTATCCATCTATGTTAACCATATGTCCAATACTTTTAACAATTTTAACCGTTAATAAGTTAGTTTAAACAATTGGTTAACAATTTGCTCAATACTTTAAGCGAACTGTTTTTTTTATTTTAGCTATCTATTTTAATCATTTATCAACTGCTTAACTTTCTTTAATTAGTTGGGCTTCTCCACAATCCTTCCACCTACCCCTTGGCAACTGCAAAAGTACTCCCTGGGGTACAAGTATCCTGTGGTTGGGAGTCCTTGTCAAATTGTTATCATCATCTCTCTCTTTCCTTTGTCTCTGCAGAGCGGAGGGTGTTACAGCCCAGTGACTGTGTGTATTCAGAGTCTATGACCCCACAGGGAAAGCTTGTGGCCTGTCGCAGAGATCTAACTGAGATTCTGGTATGTAAATACTGTTGTCTGTGCTTTTGTCTTTATGTAACACCCAATCTCAATTTGTCATAAACATTCATAGAGGCTAAACATGCAGATTGCAGGTTTTAAGCAAACCACGACCTCTCAAATATGTGATTATTTAGGCATTTGGTGCCTCTGATATTTTCTTCTTCTGGCTAAATCAGGCATGAAAATAAATATTCTAAATCCCAAACTGACATATTTTCACAGTGTTACGATGAGTCATGCATTATAAGCAAGCCGGAAAGACTTCGGCCAGGTGATTATTAACTCTGACTCAGTAGGAGAGAAAAGGTGTGAGCCGTAATTATTTTGTTGTTGCCCAACCGTGACAGCAGGATTGGAAAGTGCTGTATCAGGGAGAAAGTGTTATTTTGTAATGGCATGTTTATTTTACAGTGGAGCTTCAGCTGTGTTTTCTTAAATAGTTCTGCAACATATTGCATTTTACAAACTGTAGTTCAAGGGATTTGTAATTTTTTTTGGGATAGGTATTTTTAAGCAAGCTATCATTAACAAACCAGTGGATGCTCTAGATTAGACCTATTTATTTACTGTGCCACTAGTAAGCAATACATAGTTTTATAAAGCTTGTTATCTGCTGGGTTAATGCTCTATTGTCAGGCTCACAAATGCTGAATTTTAGTTATTACGGTGACCTGTAACCAGAGCTGTAAAGAACAATTGTGTTTGAGGAATCACCGCTTAGATTTCAGTTCTGCTTGTATGCACGCAGGAGGCACTTTGCTCTAACGGCTCTGTGCTATATTGTTTCTTTCCCCTACAGGCTCATTGTTCTGTAGGTTATTATGAAGGGGACATATTGTTGCTATTGCTTATTCAGAGATAGCCCTATTCCTGTAAATAGACAGCCCCTGTGTTTGCGTACAGTATTTTTTTAGTCTAGCTTAACTTTCCTTTGTGTGTTTAGCCTCCTTTAACGGACAGCGCTGAGCTAAGCAGGAGGCCGGTGCGACTCCTAGGTATTAACACCTGGGATGTGGCAGCTGCTCTCACACACCTGGACTGGAGCCTCTTCAAATCCATCCACGAGGTATACACACACACACACACACACACACACACACACACACACACACACACACACACACACACACACACACACACACACACACTCAAATATATGCATGTGGTGTGTGCACATCATTTATAGTTAATTCATATTCATAGCAGAGATTGCTGGAACATAAGCATTAAAGATGCAAATTCTCTACAAGACTTGCTGGATCATGAGTACAGAAAGTCTTCTTGCAGCTGAGCGGCTGAATATTTCTTGTGAAAAGTGCTGAAGCATAGCGCCGATGAAGAGACACAGGCTGCATCTTACACTGTAATGTGGATGTTACTGCATCATTTTGAAATCTTGACAATGTAGTCCCATTTTCAAAATTCACTTTTCTTTGTTCTTTATGATTGTAAATGGATTTTTTGGGGGGAGTTTTTGACTGTTGGTTGGACAAAACAACAGGGACTACATATTTTTTGGGCATTTCCCTTAAAAGCTTGATGTCTTTCATTCACGCTCTCTCTCCCTCCACATGCAGCAAGAGCTTGCGTACTACACCCTCAGCCGTGTTCCTGGTACGGGCCACACGGCGGCGCTCTCGGTGCTGCTCCAGCGCTGTAACGAGGTCCAGCAGTGGGTGATGTCCGAGGTGCTCATGTGTGTTTCGCTCAACAAGAGAGTACAGCTGCTCAAGAAGTTCATCAAGATCGCAGCTCAGTAAGGACACACAGATACACCCTCTCAGAAATATATACCAATATAAATGCATGCATCAAACAGATCAAGATGTCTTTACATTCTAATATATTTGTGTTACATTTTTGTGTATTTGTAGTTGTAAAGCCCAAAGAAATTTGAACTCTGCATTTGCCATCATCATGGGATTAAACACAGCAGCTGTCAGCCGACTCAACCAAACCTGGGAGGTAAGTGTTTGTTTGAATGTGTTTAGTGTATTTTTATACAAGTGTTTTAAACTGGATTGTGACCAAACACCTTCCTTTCAGAAATGTCCGGGGAAGTTCAAGAAGCTTTTCTCAGAGTTGGAGCTCATCACGGTGAGACTTTCTCATCAGAGATGGAGATAGATGCAAAGCTAGAAATACATCCCTCTTTTTCTTACTTGATAATCTCTTCTCCTTTTCAAATGCCTTCCTTTCAATCTGTTTTCTCTCATTCTTCGTCTTCCCCTCATCGTTCTTCAGGATCCGTCTCTGAACCACAAAGCCTATAGGGAAGCCTTCAAGAAGATGAAGCCTCCCAAGATCCCTTTCATGCCTCTTCTCCTGAAAGGTATTATCTCTAACCCCTTAACACACACACACACACACACACACACACACACACACACACACACACACACACACACACACACACACACACACACACACACACACACACACACTTAATTGCTTTTGTTAAATGAACCAATGATAAAACACTTGTCCTTTGCTTTTAGATATCACATTTATCCACGAGGGAAATAAGACCTTCCACGACAACCTGGTCAACTTCGAGAAGCTGGTAAGTTGAGTCCGTTTTCTTTTTTTAAATCTTTCAGTGTCACAAAGACAAGTCCACAGATTAAAATGATTAAAAAAGATTATTGAAAATAGATGATTGAATCGATCGTTTAAATTGTGATCTAGTAACTAAATTCATAACAAGACGACGAGTTGCATCAACAGGTGACTGATTTATGACAACAATGGTAGATGCTGTCATTAATAGCGCTCTGTTTAATCGACTCATTCACACACATGGATGGCAGCATGCTAAGATGCAAAGATGCTAGCTTAACAAGCGGGAGTAATTTGCGGTTCAGTGTCTTGCTCAAGGGTACTTTGACATGTAGACTGGGGGTCCAACTACCAACCCAGCGATTAGGAGACGGCCAGCTCTACCTACTGAGCCACATCTGCTCTCATCATATCGTTTGCTTCACAGTCATTAATCAGAGCAGATGTCGTCTAAAAGAAGAAGAAACTTTCAAACTGCCAGGCAGGTCAGAAACAGGTTGAAGTTTGATAGAAACAAGCTGAACACACATTTAACCCAATGGAGTGTGCATTGAAAATGTATGTGTATTATGAAGCCAGAAAAAGTAACACCTAACACTTCAGAGAGAATTAAACAACATTGTGTTGCTTTAAATGCTGCCAACTTTAACTCAAATCACTCCTGGATGGTATTAAGAGAAAGACGTCGAAACAAGATCACTGGCTAGCTAATCAGTTCTGGGCATTAAAAAGCATATTTACTGCAAAAGGAGGGGAATTGTCAGGTCTGCTGCAGGAGGCTGTTACATCTGCTGCTGTTACAGATCAATGAGATGATTGATTGATTAATTGATTGATTTACTTAAATGAAATTCACTGAAACCAAGCTCTGTTTTGCTATGTTGCCATGTTTTCTTTTTATCTGCTACCTTTCACCTCAATGCACCTCATTCACTGTGGCATGTTTCCAGTTATATTTCCAGTAAAAAAAACAAAAAACGTCAAAGGGTCTATAGGTGACAGCTGATGTAGCAGGTTTGCCTCATTTTAATAAAACTTCGGAGATGTTATTAATATTGATAGTAAGTAGAGCTGCAAAGATAAGTGGACTATTTGGTCGACAGAGATATAATCGGCAACTAGTTTTAGTAGTCGGTCATTTTTCTTGCAAAAATGACAGAAAATGCAGTTTTCAGCCTTTCAAATATGGAGATTAGCTGCTTTTCTCTGTGTTATATAATATTTAAGTGGATATCATCTTGGATTTAGAGAAAATGGGATGGACTTTGTCATGATTTTTAGAGATTTTATAGACCAAGCTATTAATCAGCATATTAATCAATAATGAAAATAATCCTTAGTTGTAGCCGTTAGGGTAAGCGCTATGGTACATTACAAATTACATTGTGACTGTTTGGTCTTGCACTGATGCAACATGTCTTCTCCTAAACCAACAGCACATGATCGCGGACACAGTCAGAATGATTCGCCACTGCCAAAGCGACCAGCCAGGTGAGTCTTTTCACTTCTGAGTGAATTCTGTTGGTGAAATGACCCTAACATCACAAATTATAAGAAAGGCTGACCCACAGGGGCTCTCCAGGCCCCTCACTCCTGTGACAAACTATTCATTTTCGTGTATTCTTTAAGTACTGATGCTCTGATCCATTCATTGTGAGGAATCTGACGCCACCCGACGCTGAGCTAGTGTACTGCACCTGTACCACTCAGTTCTCTCTTACAGTTTCCAAGCAACCATTTCCAGACTCTTCTTTTACTCTCTTTATATGGACATCATACAGTCTGTGTTTGTACAAAATGTGTGTGAATGTGTGTGTGTTCTACTGCAGTGAAAACTCTTTCGTGTGACTAACGTGCGCGTTTTTGTGTCGATCTCTCAGGCAACGAGGTAATCGGGGTCGACAGTGCGGAGGTGAGGGCGAGCGTTCACTACCTGCACATCATCGACAATCAACAGACACTTTTCGAGCTGTCACACAAGCTCGAGCCTCGTGCTTAAAGACACACACACACACACACACACACACACACACACACACACACACACACACGCACACACACACACACAAATACCCTAACAGATGCACAAAAACAAACACACTGGACACAGTGGAAAATGCTAGCACCGAGTATGTGTGACATGGAGAACGCTTTTCACAGCATAATGCCACACACTGACGCATACACTGAAACAAAGTCACACCACCAGCTGGGATGCAAAGTGGAAAATGAGGTGCCATGTAGAGCCATTAAGACAGAGCTGCACTCTGCCTGTTCTCTAAAGGCTAAAGGCTTTATAACACGGATCATGTGTCAAAAGATTTAAGTCAGAACACGCTTTGTAAAGAGATGCAGCAGCAAGTCGGACAGTGCCAAACTGGGACAAAGAGAAGAGGAGGCTGTAATTAGTTTGTACAGTATCTATTGGACTGAATAGTTTTGTTCTTGTGATAATCTTTCGGTTATTTATGAGCCTGTTTAGCAGGTGGAATGTTTCTTTATTTCTGTCTTTCAAGTCTCGTCCAACCCCCCTGGAGGCCAACAAGGACTTGATAGCCTCCTCATCAGTAACACACACAAAACAATCTGTATTTAGGTGTATGATGTGGTGCTTTTTTTCTGGTTATTGTGTTGTAGCATATTATGTAACGCAAGCAGCAACCAGCAGTACAACACTCTAAGATACATACATCTTTTTTACCTTTTCTCACTGAGGCTTTTATCTATAAATGTGCAGCCTCAGTGAGTGACAAAAGGTGCAACGTTAACAGTGTCTGGCATGTGAAGGAGGCTTTGTTAGAGGTTTTTATTGACTGATTGTGATGTTGGAAACACTCAGGCTCACCTGAACATGCCAGAGTTCATAAACTGTGGATGAGTAGTGAATGTTTTTTGGTTCTCATTTACATTTTAGAGACCTGGTTGACACTCCTCACGCACTCCTCTCTATGATGTTTTTGTGTGAACAGAAAAGGATCCTTTTACATTGTATATAATATGGACCTTTATATTTTTCAGTGCCAAATGTCACACTGAGTCCTGCAGCGTAGATGTACTGTAGATATCTCGGTTTGTTTTGCAATCTGTGTTTGTTTTTCTTTACCACAGAATTTGAGTTCCTTTATTGAGCCCTGGAATGACGTCTGATCTGTGATATTGTAAAACAGATCAGACTGCTCGCAGAGACTCTTTCTGACAGTATGATGACTGATTTCAGGGTGTGTGATGGTATCGCTCTCTCAATGGGTTGCTATGGAAACACAGCCCCATCACAGAGCTATTTTCCTTTTTATTTTCTATTCAACAGATAAGTTAAACACCACAGACCTTTGTTAAGACATAGCTTTATTCAACAAAATCATGTTCATGAGGAGATTTTGACATTCATTCTTACTGACTGAAAATATCACTTCATTAAGAAGTGGTCTTGTGTAAACTGTTTGTTAAAACCAACACAGGGTGTGGACAGAATAATGGAAGCACAAGGCCGAAGGCCGTTAGAGTAAGACTGTCACTTAGGAGTTTTACAGCTTTGGTTCACCCAACAATTTCACTCTTAACATCCTTTCTAACCAAACAGATCTTCCTGTTGACATGGCCATGACACGTGGAAAAACATCTATTTGTTATTCAAATCACTGAGGGATCGGTCTGTCTTGTTGCTCATCTCAGTCCGTAGTCACCAGGAAAGAATTGCAGCATGGGATGAGAAGAATCATTCAGAAATCATATATGAGTGACAATGGTGGATACAAATTAAGACGCACCCTCTTAAACCACAACATCACATCTGGCTGACCTTTTTAGTGGTTGTGTTATTTTTGTCCTTGCCCTGTATATGTTCATGCATAGCCTAGTCACTTCAGTGGTACATTTCTGCTGAGTAGTAAGAAACATCCAAAGGCAGGATTCCTAAATGTTATGTAGCGATGCATGTCCTGCATTGTTTGGATAGTTATAAAACACGGGCGCTAAAGTGCAATACGGTAGAAATGTTCTTGCCACAAATGTCATCGTTTCAACACTTCGCTTTTCAGAGCACAGAGCTGCTTTCTTCCGCAGATCATAATGAATCAAATCGACAAGGGAGGGCTGGGATTTCCCAAACAACTGTAGTGCCAAATACATTGTTTGGTTCATTATAAGAAAAAGATCAGAGATGATCTCAAGACTCACTTCTAAATATAATTGGTTTACCATGAGCGGCTTAGTCACTTTGCTTTTAAAAACAGACTTTAACCTGTTGCCACCAACACATCTGATGCTCCGACAATGAATGTGGAGCCAGTTTTGTGGACACTGTTATGGTCACCAAAATTGATTAATACATTAAAAGTTTACTTGGGCCATTTGAGTATTTGATTTTATGTGGATGTAAAATCTAAACGTCTATTTAAAATCTAAAGTTTATTTGTTTTCAAGAAAAGCATTCATTAACCCTAACCCTAACCCAGACTATGTAACTTTTGCTATATGTCTACAGTTTGCTAACAGTAGCCCCCATGTGTTATACCAACCAAATAGGGCTGTACTGTAAGCAGCAAAACTGTGTTGACTTGTTTCACCGCTTAAAAGTTACATACTCTCACTTTGAAGATGCTTTCTGTGACACCAAGTCGGTGATTCTTTGACTGCTAGAGCTGATAATTCAGAGCCGTGGTCTGTTCATATTCAGTGTCATAGAAAGGCCTTGTGGTAGTCATTTTTACTATTAACCTGTACATGATGCACACATGCACAAATACACCTCTGCTCGTTGTGTTTAAAGAGCAGGATAATTGTGCGATATTACTTATTTATTGTAATATAATGTTTATTTATGTATTTTTGAGGTGACAAAAGTTCATGTGCCATGTTCAGAGGTTCAACAATGTGTCAGTTCATTCTTGAGAAGACAACAAGTTTGTGGTTTGAAGCTGCAACGCTGGAATGTAAAAGTACTTGTAGTTATGTTTTGTGGCCACTTGAGAGCAGCAGGAGAGCAAGTTAGTGTGATGACGCTCTTCTCTTTCCTCTGGTGTCAAACGCTTTAGCGGACAGGAAACCAACAGGAAGGTGAATTTAGTGTTTTATCGGCCGTAGTCATGACTGTGTAAAGTTACGTTTTTTTAAAGCAATGTTGTTTAAAACCTGTTTGCATGTTAAAATAAAAAAAACACAAAGTTCACAATGCAAGAGAGGACATTGAAGGCTTTGTACTATTGTAATATTGTTGATGTGTAAATATATGCCCATGTTTGGTATGTTGTTATTATTTATCAGTTGTAAATGAAAAAAATAGTCAACCACAAAGCAATATGTCTCCCCTCGTGTCCCCTCAAACTTCTGACAGCTGAAACCACATGTCTTTTCTAAAGCAGCGTTTTACTATGTCAACATTTGACTGAAATTAATAAATTATAGGTTTTATGTGACATCTCTGGGTGAGCTTGTTGTCTTTCTTTGGCTTATGTCTAAATACTGCGTAGTTTTGAACAAGTGAAAAGTGTTGACCAAGACCTGAGCACCTGCCAGCAATCAGCTCGTCACCCTCCAGTATTTCAACCCCCGCCTCTTCACTCATCTGGTGCCAGATCATTGTTGAGATCATTTCCCAGCAACGTCCCCTGCCTCATTCCGATCAACATCGCCCACCTCCGGCCTCCACTGCTCCTCCTCGACCTCTTATCATCCTCATTGCACTTTGACACTGCATAAATCCCTCTGAGTCTGTATCTGTGTATTAAGATAAGATAATATAAGATAATCCTTTATTAGTCCCGCAGCGGGGAAATTTGCAGGATTACAGCAGCATAGGGTAAAGTGCACACAAGATACATAGTAAAAGAAAAACAAGATAAAATTAAAATTAAAATGAAATAAAAAAAAAAACAAGTATTATAAATAAGCAATAAAAAGCAGTAGAAACGTCCACCAAATACTGATTGTAACAGGGAAGGTTTTATTAGATTGATTAAGCAAGTTGATATATTATTAACCCAGGGCCAGTGTACACTTGCTAGCTGCTTGACGTGCGTGAAGGTACAAATTAAAGTTGATCTATTGTCAACTTTTTTGTCACCATGTTGCATTCTGTATGAAAAAATATATAACCCTATTCAGTCAACATTTGAACACAGTATTTAAAGGTCTCAAGAATGTATTATTAGATGCATATGTTTGCCCAATTCATGGATGGATTGAAAAATAAATGTTTGGATTACCCTGACAACGCAGTCCAATGCATCAACATATAAATACATATCAAAGAAGACAGCAAAAAGTAATGAAAAATACTTCTCTAATTTTATATGACAAAAGAAACAACCCAGATTAATGATAGAAAATCTCACAGTTGCCAAAAGAAAGAGTGGGTTTAGACGTCTCCAGGTGAGCTTATGTTTTTTTATTGGCTCATGTTCAGTATCTATTAACTTGGTCCGAAGGAAGGAGTGCACATTTTATAAAAAGGTCCCTGGCATTTCTTTCTCATACATAGCAGAAGTGGATTTGCCTATATAACAGTGATTGAGGGATAGTGTAACATATTTTTCTTCTGCCTCTCTGATATAGCGCAGGCCTTTTTCTTTTGAAACTGTGAAAATATAATTAAACAAATACAAGAGATGTACTCATTAATGTGCCAGAGTGCTGTCAATCAATGGTGAACATTGATTTCTCGTCTGTTATTTCCTTGTTTTCACGTCAGAGTCCTGGTTGTAGGATATTAACACATTTAGCGTCATAGGTACACAGTAATGACATAATAAAAATAATTCTACAGATTTATCACCTGCTTGTTTATGTTGAATTCAATCATAAAAGTGTTTTTTTTCATGTCTGTGCGAGTCTCCTGCAATAGATCAATATTGGGCAAGCTGCTGTTGCAATCACAAGAGCACTGCCTATCCAGCATGAGGATATCTAATTATGTAGACACAACTCAACATTTACTTCACACTCACTTGTGATAATTAAATCACTCTATTGTGAATATGAGCAGCATGACATAGAAATATTTTTCCAACAAGTATTAATCATCATTTCAACACTGAGCTAGGATCATACTGAATCGAATGGACAGGGGAAAGTGTGATTTTAGACCATAGTTGATTGATTATGAGACAGAAGTCAAAGATGATCTTGAGGATTCAATCCGAACGTAAGTGTTATAAGCAGCTTAGTCCTGGTCTTTGCATTAAATAGTATTTTTTAAAGACACACTCTCATCTCTCATCACCAACAGAAAGAGGGCAGCTGTTGCGCTAGAGCAGGGTCGTTCTCCATTCAGAGGATCGGCGGTTCGATACCCAGCTTCGGCAGTCGATGTGTCCTTGGGCAAGACACTTAACCCCAAGTTGCTCCAGAAGGCTTTGCCATCGGTGTGGACTGGATGTTGTATGAATGTTAGTTAGAGTCTTGCATTGTAGCCCTGTCACCAGTGTGTGAATGGGTGAATGATATTTAATGATATGTAATATAAGCTTTGAGCTACTGATTGTAAGTCGCTTTGGATAAAAGCGTCTGCTAAATGACTGTAATGTAAAAAGAAACATTCTTATGGCTCACTTTGGCAGAGCTTGGAGAGAGGTTTTATTGAAAAAACACATCTTTTTTACCTCAGATGGACTTTATCTGTGAGGAAATTAAATTAAATATTTATTCATGCATCATCTCTAGGTGAGCTGGTGGTCTTTGAGCTTTGTGTTCACTGTGTAATTGTTTGCTGAACCTGTTCACCAACGTCAGCTGACCAATAATATGCCTGCAGTGAAAAACACCCTCTCTGAAGCATATAAAGAAAGCGACCTTCATTTGTCTCCTTCATGTTCTCGATCCAATCCAACGGTGCAGATCGACTCTTACCAACACACCAATCCTCATCCTGCTCCTGTGACAGACAGAGACACCAACATGCTCCGGTTCCTCTTCTTGGTTGGTCTGGCTACGGGTGTCGTGTCTCAGTCTGATGACGATCAAGTGGAGCCGTTTGTGGAGCTCTAGCAGGCCCACTGTCCGTTGTACTGGATCAGCTACAACAACAGCTGCTTCAAGTACATCTCCACGCAGATGAGCTGGGCTGAAGCAGAGCTCCACTGTGTGTCATGTATATGACATCAATATTTTTCAAATTTGTTTTTATTTATAAGATTCTTTTAGGTGAAAGAAATATTCCAGAACATTTCAAGACCTTCTTCAAAGCAAATTCACAGGTTCATTCTTACTCAACTCGTCAGTCTTTAGATCTTCATCCTCCTAAATGATTTACTTCTAGAGGTCAATTTTCGATAAGATTTAGGGGAACCAAATTATGGAATGGCTTTTCACACTTAACAAAAAAATGTTTGTCTATAAAAAGTTTCAAAATATGCTTAAAAGACAATCTTACCCCTGTTTTGTAATTACTTTCCTTATGTATTAGATGTATTCCATGTTTCAGTTTGTATTTTTTTTAAATACTGTAATTAATATGGTCCTATACATTTCTCAGTAAGAAATGTCTCATTCAGTCCTGCAGCATAGATGTAGTGGTTTGTTGAGGGATAAGTGTATCTTTCTTTTTTTTAACCAGAGAATTAAATGTCCTTAAATGAGCCCTGGATGACATCTGGTCAATGATCATGTAGAGCAGATCAAGCCCCTCACAGAGAAACTTGGATGCAACATACAACATGCAAACATTCATAAAGCGCGAGGTCTGATCATATCACTTGATGCTGAGAAGATTTTTGATCCGTACTACTTGTTTAGTGTCATGGAATAGTTTGGCCTTGGGGATAGTTTTATTAGCTTGATTAAGCTGATATTTTATTAACAGAGGGCCAGCAGACTTGTTTATGGCTTATGATGATCACAGTTCTTGTTGGGGAGATCAACCCGTCAGTGAGACACTCTATCCCTCTTGATTTTTATGCTACTTTTTGAACTGCTCACTGAATCCATTAGGAGCCACAGCAGGAACCCAAATACGATCCACTCCATAAAAAACTGAGCTGTATGCAGATGATGTCTTACTGTTTATTACAAACCTGATGAATCTATACCAGCCTTAATGTCAATCATTCAGTTCTGTGGTTCCTTGTCCGGATGTCAAATTGATTCTGGTAATAAATGGCTGTGATAATTGAATTTGGTGAGACTACATTGAAATGGATTTTTGTTATTATGGATATAACAGTAATATTAGAGAGTTATTAAGGCTAAATTTGAACAAAAATACTGTCAAGAATGTCATGTTAGATTTGTTTATCTGCCCATTTCATTGATGGGTGGACAATTTATAAAATGTAATGTTTTACCCAAACAAGTCTTTTGACAATGTTTATTATAAACATGGGAAAGAAAACATAAAAAGATAGCAGAAATATTTCTAAAAGTTCATATGACAAAGGAACAATCCCAAATTGTTATATATAACCTCAAAGCTGCCAAAAGACAGAGGAGGTATAATATTTGTGCATGTCATAGTAGATTCATCTATAGTATTTTTAGGTTCAGTGCTTTTAAAACGTCAGAGAGAGTCCTCTTGAGTTGAGGTAGTGCACTCTTGTTTTTTCACTGAGAAAGCAAAAGTAAATCCGATTATGACTAATGTTACGGGGAACACTCATATATATATATATAACTCTAGCAATGATTAATAGGGTTTGCTTTATGATAACAATAATGTTTAATTTGTGCTTGCTAAGTGCATTTGACCAATGCTATCACACCAGCATTGCAGACACCCTCTCTGAAGCATATAAAAGAAAGTGGCCTTTCTACTGTCTCTGCAAGATTCTTGATAACACAGCAACAGTTCAGATCATTTTCTTCAAAGTCTTAGAAAGAGACTCTGACACCAACATGCTCCTGCTCCTCTTCTTGTTGGGTCTGGCTCTGGGTCCTGTGTCTCCCTCTGATGACAAACAAGTGATGCTACAGCGGGGCAGCTGTCCCATGTTCTGGTACGGCTTCAACGGCCGCTGCTACAAGTACGTCGCCTCACCAATGACCTGGGCTGATGCAGAGCTCTACTGTGTGTCTCAGAAAGTCAACCTGGTGTCCATCCACAGTCTGAATGAAGATAACTTCATACAAGCCCTGATCAAGAACTTCGACCACCTTGAGGGGCGCACCTGGATCGGACTCAGTGACATCCACAAAGAAGGCAGCTGGATGTGGTCTGATGGTTCCACAGTGGACTTTTCCTTCTGGAGTACAGGAGAACCAAACAACAGGGGAGGAAACGAACACTGTGTTCACGCCAACTATGATCAGTATCGGAAATGGAATGACTACCAATGTTTTGCTACTTACCCTTCTGTTTGTGCATCTCGTGTCACCTGTCTTTAGCACCTGATGTAGTTTCATAAGTTAGATCAATCCTGTTTCCTTCAAAATAATGTACCCATACAAATAAACTGCATTGTCATAATGTTTGTCTATAAAAAGTTTCAAAATATGCTTAAAAGACAATCTTACCCCTGTTTTGTAATTACTTTCCTCATGTATTAGATGTATTCCATGTTTCAGTTTGTATTTTTTTAATCTGTAGTTTCTCATTCATAGGGACTTGTAGAATTACTTTTGTGTAGGAGTAAATGCACACTCAAAAAAATAACTTGTTGGGTGAACGTAATAAAATTATGGAAAGAATTTCCACCTAATTAAAATGCTTTCGTTTAGCAATAAACAATTTTGTCAAGCCAACTAAATTTAAGTATGTTGGGTCAACTTGATGTATTTGTGTTATTGTTACTTAATTACAAGGGCTGAGTCCAACTTAATTTGAAAAGGTTAATTTAACATATTTACTAAGATCTGACTTAATTTTCTTGGGACATTTAAACCTAAATAATAGGATTACATGTGACTGAATTGAATAGGGTATGTACAACTACATTTTTAAAAAGTACAATTACACTAGTAAATGGTGCTGATCCAACACAACTAAACTAAGTGGGATCATCACAAATGCTTAATGCTGAGAAACAGCCTTTTAATCATATGGAAATACATTCCACAATTGTAATTTTTCAAAGAATAACCTTAGCTTTTTGACATAAAGACATTCAGCAACTTAAACATATGTGTCAACTTAGTTTACCCCTTGTTGGTGTCAAATTTGGAAAAATATCACAAAACAAATAGGATTTGTTGGTATAGATCTGTATTCACCAGAAAAGGCAAAAATAACTTTTCTAGCAATTGCTTGCAAAGCATTTTAAGTGTGAAAATACAGCAGACTGCTTCAGCCTTTAAAGTGTTAACAGATAGACAATCTTCCTTATTTTTATACCTTGGATACTAACTTGGTAGCCATTAACAATGAAGTGGCTTTTGCTACATACATTCCAGTTAACATGTTGTAACAACATTAACATGTTCCTCGTTGTCACAGATGCATAAAAATAAAAAAAAGAATGCTGCAAACAAAACAAAAATGTCTTTAAGACAAACTGAAAATACAACATTGTGCCTCCTTATATTTTCAAATGCCAAACAGAAGTTTGAAGTATATAACTTTTTTTTTTTTCAAGAATCATTTCACAACAAATGTCCGCTCATATCCCACAAGTAGCAACAGTTGGAAGCATAAAAAACACAAAACACATTTTGTTAATTTTTAAAAAGGCAAATACTTCCTTTTTTTCCCAAACATGAACCGATTGGATCTGTTAAACATTAGTGGTGCTGCTGACCCATAACAGGGACCCAGAGGTCACTCAGTTGTGGATGACTCGCGTGAAAGTAGTGTTTTAAGAGCTTGAGCTTTTTTTGAGAGTTTGTTTCCATCAAGCTCCATGATGATCTTCTGTAGAGCTTCAAAGGTATATTTCAGCTCTGGAGGGTAGCTTAGGTTAAGAGCATAGACAGGAGCCAACAACAGAGCTACAGCCAATGCTACGTTACCAAGCTCATCCAGAACTTCCACACCCTCCAGAATGATACCCACATCCTCCGGGTCATCTCCTGGCTCTGCACCTTCTTTTCGAACAACAAAGATTCCAAAGGTTGTCTCTGTTATTTCCGCTTGACTGTTTTCACCATCTGTGTCCTTTAAAAAGGAAAAAGGAAATAACAGAGGAAAAAATGTTTCATTTATTCTTGTATATATCCCAGTTTTTTAGTGCTTATGTAAACATTACTGCTGTAAAACAGCTAGCATTTATTTAAATTTACATAGCCAACGGTTCTATATTTCAGAATGAGGACTATAGAAAACTAAATTAGAATACCCTGTATTCTTTCACCAGCTTCTCCGGCTCTTCATTCAGGTAGACACATAGGGCTTTGAGGATGCACTCTCTTCTGACATCAATGGAGTCGGTCTGGGTGTGTAGGCCAGACAAAGTATGTCAAAAAAAGAAAAAAAAAAAGCAAGGGCTTCTGCTACGTCTTCAAACTCACTGTCAGAAGGGTACACTTTGTATTGAACTATCGCTTCAGCTAAAGTGTCAAGAATGGAAGTTTTAAGTTTAATATCGGGATTCAACAAAGTTCCAGTTTCTTTGAATGCAGCATTGGCCCTGTCCAGCTGCAGCTGACCATCATAGGGGAATCGGGGCACAAGGAAAACAACAGGCCATCTAGAGGATCTTGAAGAGCTGGACTCAGAAGAAGACAAATTGTCGGTGTCAAATGAGCTGCGAGATGAAAGTGAAGAGTCATCAAGAGAGGGGGATGTAGGAGGAGCCGAGAAGGGAGGGGGCGGGGAGCCATCGGGCAGGGCAGATGCAGCTGAATCAAAGATGAGCGTTATGGTACTTTTGTCCTGGATATCCGATACGGAGGTCAAATTGGTAAATTCCTTTCCAAACTCAGCATCCATAAATTGAAGCCTGAAGTCCGCTTCTACTCCACACTGCCTCTTTATTTGCTTAACAAGTTCACCGACAGTCTCTGGAATCCCATCTTGCAGCATAAGTCTCTGGGAATAGTTTTCTCCTAGGATGATTCTGAGCTTCACTGGAGCAGCCATTTGACAATAGCCATCATATCATGAACCTGAGACTGGCAGATGACCCCTTTCCTGCAGTCACGCTTTGGTTTGTTGAAACAGTCAAACAGGACACTCTCACAGGAAGACAGCAGATGGAGGAGCTTGAACAGGAGAAGCTTGTTGCAAGATGTCACAGGACACTTTTTTTTTTTTTTATATATATATATATAAAAACACACAAGGTAAACACCACATTTGTTACAAAAGATGGCACAAATTTCAAATCATTAACTTCAGGTTTCAAATATTGCCATTACTTTCCTTAATGATCACCAGTACCTATAATAATAATTAATAATAACAAATCCCTATTTTAGGCCTCAAAAGAAAAGAACAAAGCGTATTTGTAACACATGAATTTTAAATTAAAATACAATACAATATATATATATATATATATATATATATATATATATATATATATATATATATATATATGGTGTTTGTTCTTATTTTTGGTGATGAGATACTAGCAAAGTTACTGTGAATTTGCCTTGATCATAACATTAATAAAAAAAAAGGAAATAAAAACAATCCAACCTGTGCCCACCTTGATCTATTACTGCACGCTCACCTTAACTAGCTATGTATTTTTAACATCTTTCCCTTCTTAATCTTAATACTTTTTAAGAGTTGAGATTTGCTGGTTGTGAATATTAAACTGTTATTGAATCATTAAGTTATTCACACGTGCTAAGTCACATGTGATGTTGTTTAGCAGTAGCACCTTAAAGGCTGTGAAAGCTGTTACTAAGCTAATGCTAGCGCAAGTCAATTGATTTCTCAATATACAAAGCTCCAATTAAACACTCTGAAGTGCACACAAAGCAAGTCGAATATGAAGCGAATTCAGTGTTCACGTCATCATTTCAAAAGTCAAACTACGGGTACCGCGTGGCGTGGTAGGGCTGCCCTGGTCTAAACGCGGCCTCATTTCATTAATACACAGACACACACATTTAACACTAGCTCTGGGGGCATAGTAAGCTATGCACATGGTGACGGTCGGCTATATAAATCCACTTTAATATGACAGTTAATAACGAAATAAATCATCCAAAATGTTAAAGAGTACAAGAACTAATGGACTAATGTTTGATGACATTTCTAAACAGTACTTATATGTTCGATATTGATTCTGGTAATAAATTGCTGTGATAATTGAATTTGGTGAGACTACATTGAAATGGATTTTTGTTATTATGGATAACAGTAATATTAGAAAGTTATTAAGGCTAAATTTGAACAAAAATACTGTCAAGAATGTCATGTTAGATTTGTTTATCTGCCCATTTCATTGATGGGTGGACAATTTATAAAATGTAATGTTTTACCCAAACAACGAGCCACAGCAGGAACCCAAATACGATCCACTCCATAAAAAACTGAGCTGTATGCAGATGATGTCTTACTGTTTATTACAAACCTGATGAATCTATACCAGCCTTAATGCCAATCATTCAGTTCTGTGGTTCCTTGTCCGGATGTCAAATTGATTTTGGTAATAAATGGCTGTGATAATTGAATTTGGTGAGACTACATTGAAATGGATTTTTGTTATTATGGATAACAGTAATATTAGAGCTAAATTTGAACAAAAATACTGATGCAGAGCTCTACTGTGTGTCTCAGAAAGCCAACCTGGTGTCCATCCACAGTCTGGATGAAGATAATTTCATACAAACCCTGATCAAGAACTTCGACCACGTTGAGGGGCGCACCTGGATCGGACTCAGTGACATCCACAAAGAAGGCAGCTGGATGTGGTGTGATGGTTCCACAGTGGACTTTTCCTTCTGGAGTTCTCCAGGAGAACCAAACAACAGGGGAGGAAACGAACACTGTGTTCACGCCAACTATGATAAATATTGGAAATGGAATAACATCCAATGTTATTATACTTACCCTTCTGTTTGTGCATCTCGTGTCACCTGTCTTTAGCACCTGATGTAGTTTCATAAATTAGATCAATCCTGTTTCCTTCAAAATAATGTACCCATACAAATAAACTGCATTGTCAATTACGTTTCCAGGGAAACATATTTTGTCATGTATTGCGGTCGCAGTTTTAAACACGTGGTTAATGTTGTTAGTTTGTAGGTTTAGAAAAACATCATGCTTTGGTTTAAAATAAGTTTGTTTGTTATGTTATTTCAGTTGGAGACGTAATTTCAAATAATTCAACACTGACTTTTGGTGAAGCCAATCTGACGACACAGAAACTTCCTTGGAGGCCACCTGCCATGAACGACTCAGCGCTCTAAAGCTGCTTATCAAAACGCGACATTGTTTGACTTGACTTATTTCCATATCTGTTCCAGTCTCTGTGTGTTAGATAAATATGAGAAGAGCACAGCTGTTGCAATCACAAGAACACTACAGTATGTGAATATCTAATTATTTAGACAAAACTCAACATTTTCTACACACTCACTAATAAAACACATCTGTTGTGAGTGAGAGCAGCATGAAGCTAATATAAAATGTATAGTGTAACAGAGGCAACAGGAAGGACGGGAGCAGTAAACACTCAAATATTTGTACACCTTTTAAATATTGTCCCACTGAAGGCTTAATATTCTTCTTATTCTCCTTCTTCCGTACAAAAGTTTGCTGCGTAACTTGCGCCGCAGCGTCAAAATACATCAAAATGTGCGGCCTGGTCGGGAATCGTTTACTTAGGTAAACCTTTTTGGTTTCATTTAATTGAAGGGTTATCAAGAATTTACTCGATGGAACCAAAGTGCACATAATCCTTCCCTTTACTGTTGAATACTGCAAACTGATCACAAATGTTTAAATTTTATATCCCTGAAATTCACCAAAACAGAAGGACTGTTATTGTGAGTGAAGGATAAAACAAGAGGGGAGCAGCGAGAGGAAATGAGAGAAGGATGAGGAAGAGATGGAGAGGAGGTCATTTCGATTTGAAAGACTAATTGTGGACTTTAAGCTAAAGAGTTTGTAGTTGCAGTGGGAGGAAAGGCAGAACAGCTTTGCAATGTGTAAACATCTGCCTCTGTCTCATCTCTGCTGATTGCAGCTGGCATGAACTGTGACAACAAGAGGTAAGCACTCCCTGCCATGTGCTTTGTGTGCTTTGTGTGTGTGTGTGTGTGTGTGTGGAGGGGAGGTCTGGTCAGCGGTGGTTTAGACCCGGGGTGTAGCAATATAGTTTCCTGACGCTGCCACCCCCTATTATTTTGCAGTCATCCTGACGTATGTTTTACCCAGCAGGCTTCTGACAACTTAACAACAGTAATGAATGTAGTAATGAAGGACTCGAGACAAACAGAATACATAGGCGGTGATGCAGGTGGTTTGTAATTGTCAATCTGGCAGAGTGCCCTTGGAAATTAAGGCAATAGACAGTAAGTATTTTGATCATTGCCATGCTTTTTAAAAGTACTCAGGTCATAGCCTAAGGCTCCCTTCCTCTGGTTTAAGATATATAGGCTTTATTTTTATTTTCCAAATTGAAGGAAATGCTCTCAATGGCCTCTGCACACTGCTAGGAGTACAATTGTGCAGGGGAATTATTAAATCCTAAATATGTTGGCCTATAGGCTACAGCCAGCAGTGTTCTTTCTGAGCTTAGCCTAAAGACTGGGAATAGGGGAACAGCTAGCCTGGCTCTGTCCAACAAAAACAAAATAGGCCTATACCTCTGAAGCTCACTTATTATCAAATTTGTTAAATATAATGTTCCATACAAAAAATGAGCTGAAGTAAATCTTGCTCCGTGAAGTTGCCAGGCAACTGGTGGAGACTCCTGGAAGTTACTGAGCCTGGCCAATACAAAATATGGCACCCAAGTTCCAGGAAACTTTAGGAAAATGATTAGGAAATTGATAATAAGCATTGGCCCGGACACTATCAAGAACTAATGTTTTAAATTTCACCAGCAGAAATTCCTCTCAAAAGATTAGGCAATGCTCGAAAGTCAGTTGAGGAAAAAGTATTGTGATCTTTTACTAAAAAAGTAGTGATAGGCCTACTACAATGTGCAAATACTCCAATACAATTAAATAAGTACAAGAATGTTTGTATCATCAGCAAAATGTCTTTGAAGTATCAAAAGTAAAAGTATTAATCAAGCAGCAGAATAACGATCAGTGTTAACTGTTATTTTATGTTATGTGTAATTACATCATGTTGCTGATGCATTATTGTGTAATCAGCCATGGGCTCTGATAAACTGTGATATGCATTTTTTTTTTTACATTTCACAGACTATACTACCTGTTAATAAAATCATTGTCAGAGCAATTGACCATGAAAATAATTGCTAATTGAAGCTCTTACTAAATACTAGGTAGATCACAACACATCGTTTTTTTAGAAACTGATGTAAAATCTTTACCTGCAAAGTAACTTATAATTGTAAACTATACATGAACGCAATGGAGTAAAAAGAAGAATGTATTTGCATCGGAAATTGTGTAAATAATAAGAGCATAAATTTAAATAAAGTACAAAAAAGTACAATTAGCCTCCCTCAAGATTCAACTTACACACATAGTTAGATTTAACCACTGCTAAAAGTCTGTTTATTTGATACATATATTTAGGTACAAGATCTCAGGGAGCCTGTTAATAATACAAAAGCATTTGTGTCTATGATTCAAGGGCAGGCACAATGAAACCAACAGACCCAAGTGCACAATTCACTGTAGTTTCCTATAAACCATACACCCATTACTAGGCCTTCCCTGTGGTAGGCAGACCCTCATCAGGTTCTCACAGATAACCACGCCCATTAGCCGTTTTCGCGCGAACGGATGGACTGCACCATTATCAGTTTGTGGGGGTGGACTGCGAAGACAGAGTATTTCAAATCATGTGTAGAAACCTCTTTATTGAAAAACATATGGCATCGGGGGCTTTTTAATGTAATGTTCTTGTTGATGGAGTCTCGAAAGTACAAGTGTTTGACTTAACTACTAACTAATGTATAAGCCCAACACAATCTAAACCCCTACTTTTGCAATGGCCGGGCTTCTCTAGTGGTTCAGTTTTAAACCCACCGCTACTCGTTGGCTTTCCTGCTACAAGACAAAAGTTTCTCTTGAAAGTAAATTTGCCGATAAACGGTGATAAAAAAATGACCCTCACACCAAAGGTAAGCGGCGGAGCAGTACGTTTAGATATAGCACCACCATGTTGATGTTTGTGTTGAGTAACAATGAGTTAAAATGAACACAAGCTGCTGGCTTGCTCGGCCTGACTCTCCTCCATTCATGCATTCGTGTCTTTGTAGTCTTTGTTTTGACCTGGTTCGACCATGTGGCTTACATGTGAGCTGCTTCACATCAATGTTCAGGTGATCTGTTTCCTTTTGGGCCAAATGCCTGAACTGTAAGCTGATGCTCAAAAGGAAAAGAGTGACTGTTCAGTGTTTGCTCAAGGGGCTGGGTAGGTGGGTCCAATCTGTGTGGCCCTCCTCTTGGGAGGTCAGAGGTCAACACCCCTGGGTCTGGAGGGAATGGTCCTGCAGATATCTCTTAGTCTCTTATAAAGATGATTTTAAACTATTGACATGTTCATGATGCCTGTATCCCAATTAGATATTTATATATTCATGCATTGTCCATATAACATAAACACAAAATATTTCCTTATTTTGTAAAATAACTATGTGATGTGATCTATTTACCTTCATTAAATATGCCCCAAATCGTGGATGGGTTACCACTTCAAAGCCCTTCTACATATTTGATTTAATTACGTCAGAATGAAAGGGAGAAAAAAAAAAAAAGGCAAATGGTTACAGTATTTTTCATTATTTGTATTTATTGCACACACAGCATTGTGGTCTTTGGGGCCTTAAACAATGAGGAAGTAAAGCCAATGTCAACAAAGCACAAGGTCTGTTCCTTTCTTACTCCACATTGTCATGGGTCTTAAATATCCCGGCTGAGAAGTTGCACAAGCCTGCAGTGTTGAGGACATCTTTGGGTTAAGTTTGGTAATTGCAGATGTAAAGTGTTGCTCACTGAAAAAAGACACCAAAACTGTGGCAAGACTCCATGTGTTTTAGCTCTCAGTCATCTCTCTTGTCTTTTGCTGGTGCATTGAAGCGTGTCACCTGAGTGCATGACACCAGTGCACGTGTCACCTGAGAGAAACTAAACGGGGACCCACTCACAAAAAATAAACACCCCTTCATCTATTCCACCAAACCTAGTTTAATATGATTCTTAATATGTCTGCCAACAGGCTCAGTGTTTCAAATCCAAGTTCATCACTGCTGAGCTGGCTCGTCTGTTCAGCCAGTCGGACAGTGAGGAGGAGTTTGAAGGTTTCAGTGAGGATGAGGAGGAAGAAGAAGAAGACAGGGGATCTTTTAACAAACGGCTAAAGACCAAGGTATGAAAATATTATTGTTGGCTGTATTATTTAATGAACAGGTGTGCAATATATAACGCAGTTAAACAAGCTCCGGAATATATGCTTTTTATTCTCTCTGGTTTTCTCCAGCTGGTGGATTCAGAGGAGGACAGCGACGATGACACAGGCTTCTACTCTGATGGCGACGATGCCCGCCCACCAAAGAGGAATAGTCTTTTAGTTGCCATGAGGTGTGTGTGTGTGTGCATGCATGTGTGTGGATAGTTTTTTCACCTTTTTTTTACGTGCAGATAATCACTGTATCATCAGTGTGTTGGAACACCTACATCCATGTGTTGAAGTCTGCTCTGTTTATGTATAATATCCTTAAGGGCAGCTAGCATACACAAATAATCTAATGTGTTTAGGCTATAAAGCCTTTAACTGCAACGTAAACCTTCATGATGTGTCTTGAACAGAAGGCAACCTCCAGTTCTGAAAATTAAGGACAATGCAGAAGTGCCTTAAACTTGCATAATCTCTACTGGCCACCAGGGGGAGACTCCTCTTGAAGAAATGTATCCTACTTCTCACTTGATTTGTTACCTCAGTAAACATTGTAAACATGATTTAATGGTCTCAGTCACCAGTTTCAATTTTTCTTCAATACAGCATGATGTTCATTTTGTAAAATAAGGTCCCATTTAGAGTCAAACAGATTATAGCTCAGGGTATGCATTAAAGGGCGTGGCTACCTGTGATTGACAGGTCCCGACCAGAGCCGTTTACATCTCTACCACGGCGTCACTCTTCCGCAGTCCAAATATTGTCACTTCTGTTCACTGGTTGCTAAAAACTCCAATGGCGATGGCCAAATTGCTGAACTCGAGGCTTCAAAACGGCAGTCCTCAAACCAATGTGTGACATCACAACGACAATGTCCTCTTCTTGTAAACAGTTTTTGGCCTTGAACAGGCAAAGTTGATGGGTAAACAAAGCCTCTTATTGCGGATACCGCTGTAACTACTCATGAGGCTAATTATTTGTGTCACATTTGATGGCTCAACTCCTGATCAGGCAGAAATATAAAGGCACTAATAATTATGATTTGACCAAAAACAAAGTTAATTGGGCATAGATTCATCTTATTGCTGTTTCCACTGTATTCCATCCTATTTTCCAGCTATACAAGGGACCATGTCAGAAACACAGACCTGTTTTATGATAACGTTGGTGATTCTTATTTTAATCTTGTTCATCAGGTTTCCCGTCAAAAGACTGTCTACCCCCAAACAGGAACTGAAAGAGAAAACTGTCAAAAAGCCAGTCAAAGAAACTCCTCCTTCACAGAGAGCCAGCGGACGGCAAAGGATGAAGCAGCAGCAGCAGCAGAAACAGGAGGAAAAAGAGGAGGAGGAGGAGGAGGAGGAAGAGGAAGACGACAAAGAGGGGGTCCTGTCTCAGAGCCTACGGAAACGAGACAAGAACATCCAGGAAAACAAGGCCATGGTATTGAGCCTTAACAGTTTTTTGTCCATATTCTGACAAACTGTGTGATCTGTGTACTAAAATGATATCCATCTCTCCTTTGTTTCATGTCCTTCACTCTTCTCTGCTGTGGTCTTTCAGCTGGCTAAGCTGTTTGCTGATCTGAGCACCATGGCTGACTTGACTCTGCCCTCCACTCCTCCAGTGAGTATACGCACTAGCACCCGTTTCTCACAGCCGTAGGCTTTGATTGGTCTCTGGCAGACTGTTATGTCCAAAGCAATTAACAGTAAGTTCATTAAAACTCCATTGCAAAAAAAGTAAGTAAATTGTAAAACTATAATCTAATACTACTTATAACCTGTGTGTCGATGTTCAGGAAAGACCACATGTTTACTTTGGTTTCTATGTTTTCTAGTCAATGAGTGGTTGTTTATTTTTAGATATTGTGAATAGCAGGAACCAATGCCACATACATTGCAATTATAGCCTAAGCTAGTTGACAATACCCTTCCCTACATGGGCTCAAAAAATACACAAAACTCAACAATGAGAAACACAGAAAATAAATAAATAAATAATTTAATGTATTTTTTATCCAATTTTAAAGGATTTCCTTTTTTAAATTTGAGACATTATGAAAAATGTATGCAACAACTGATTAAGTAGAACTAATTAACTGGAAGTTGCCCATATTGCCTTATCAGATCATCTTGAATGTTAAACTGTGGTTGAAAGGGGGACAATGGATGCAGATCAGAGGAACCTTTTTGAGTGTTTGAGTTTAAAGCTGCATGAACAATCTTCAAGTATACCTGCTCAAACAAACAGTTTTAAGATGTTTTTGTTATTTTTAATAACAGGGTTCATATACATTTTTGAATGTTTGAAAACTGCTTGCTTTTCTTTTTCTAAAGTTATGAATATGCTTGAACTTGAATATGCTCCTTGTAAAATGCTTGACTCTTTCATCTACACAATCATTGGTTTTTGTAAACCAAAAAAAAAACTTCTAATTAGTGAAAAAATAATTATTTCGTCATCACATTTGTTTGATGTCTCCTTGCGTCTCATACAAGACGCGGAGCCGACCAAAACTAGACCTTCCCAAATTTGCGCCAAAATTAATGAATTTTTCCTTTCCACTGCGTCATTTTAGCAACATGCAAGACTGTTGTTTTATGGCAATTAGCTGGCTAACAAAATAAAATTAAAAAAATGACTTCCTAGAGGAACCACAGAAAGGAAAGTGTACTAAACAATCTGCAGAAATATAGACTCTGACTTCTGTCGGTATAAAGGAATACTGTGAACTTTAAATTCTTACTTACTTACTTACTATGCATTTGCAAAAAAAAAAAAAAAGATGCGATGATAAAGGCTGACAGAGTTTCGTACGTTTTGGTTTAGGTACCGTATTTTCCGCACTATAAGGCGCACTTAAAAGCCTTTAATTTTCTCAAAAAACGACAGTGCGCCTTATAATCCGGAGCGCTTTATATATGGATTAATTCTGGTTGTGCTTACTGACCTCGAAGCGGTTTTGTGTGGTACACGGCGCTCTGTCAACATGTTTTAGTAGACTTAGTAAACTACAAAGCCGCACCGCAGCAGCATCACGGCCACCGTAGTCAGGAGCGTCGCGGAGTAATACATACTGTGCTTCACCATCATATTACAGTGTGTGTGTATAAGGACCCAACATGGCTCCTGTCAAGAGACACGCTTACGACACGGACTTCAAACTCAAGGCTGTCAGTCACGCAGGAGAACATGGGAATAGAGCAGCTGCGAGAGAATGTGTTTTATATGTATGAACAAATGTCTCAATAAAGTTATTGAATTAAAAAAAAAAAATAATAATCTACCCGGCATGCAATGCGCGGTGATCGCCGGTGAACGAACCTATTTCCATCCGGGTGCTCCGGTCACCGGGATTCTACCGGGACGGCTCCTCTAGCTCCCGGACGGCTCAACCTCCTCTAGCTCTGCTAGCTAGAGGAGGTTGAGTCGGCCGGTCCACCGGTACCGGTACCGTGAAAACACCGGTACACCGGCACACCGGTATACAGGAGGATGAGCCGTCCAGATAAACATCCGTGAAAACATCATGACATAACGTCACTGCACCGCGACTGCGACCATTAAATAAAGAGAATAAAACATTAAATAAAGAGAATGAAACATTAAATAAAGAAAATAAAACATTAAATAAAGAAAAAAAACATTAAATAAAGAGAATAAAACATTAAATAAAGAGAATAAAACATTAAATAAAGATAATGAAACATAAAATAAAGAAAATAAAACATTAAATAAAGAAAATAAAACATTAAATGAAGAGAATAAAACATTAAATAAAGAAAATAAAACATTAAATAAAGAGAATAAAACATTAAATAAAGAAACTAAAACATTAAATAAAGATAATGAAACATTAAATAAAGTTAATAAAACATTAAATAAAGATAATGAAAAAAACATTAAATAAAGATGATAAAACATTAAATAAAGAGAATGAAACATTAAATAAAGAGAATGAAACATTAATTAAATAAAGAGAATAAAACATTAAATAAAGAGAATAAAACATTAAATAAAGAGAATGAAAAAAATTAAATAAAGAGAATAAAACATTAAATAAAGATATTAAAACATTAAATAAAGAAAATAAAACATTAAATAAAGAGAATAAAACATTAAATAAAGATAATAGATGATATTGCAGCCTTCGTGGCATCAACTTAAGATCTTAAAAATAAGAACTTGAAAATTTAAATATATACATATATATATATATATATATATATATATAATATATTGTGTTTTATATGTATGAACAAATGTCTCAATAAAGTTATTGAATTTAAAAAAAAAAAAATTTTTTTTTTTTTTTTTTTTTTTTTTTTTTTTCAAATCTACCCGGCATGCAATGCGCGGTGATCGCCGGAACCTATTTCCCGGTCACCGGGATTCTACCGGGACGTCTCCTGTAGCTCCCGGGCGGCTCAACCTCCTCTAGCTATGCTAGCTATAGGAGGTTGAGCCGAAAATAAAACATCGGTCCACCGGTACCGGTACCGTGAAAAACACCGGTAATCCGGCACACCGGTATACAGGAGGATGAGCCGTCCAGTGAAACATCCGTGAAAACATCATGACATTACGTCACTGAACCGCTACTGTGACAAACACGAAACATTAAATAAAGAAATGAAACATTAAATAAAGAAAATAAAACATTAAATAAAGAAAATAAAACATTAAATAAAGAAAATGAAACATTAAATAAAGATAATGACACATTAAATAAAATGAAGAAATAAAACATTAAATAAAGATAAAACATTAAATAAAGAAACATTAAATAAAGAAAATAAAACATTAAATAAAGAAAATAAAACATTAAATAAAGTTAATAAAACATTAAATAAAGATAAAAAAATTAAATAAAATGAAAAACATTAAATAAAGAGAATAAAACATTAAATAAAGATATTTAAAAATTAAATAAAGATAATGAAAAATTAAATAAAGATGATAAAACATTAAATAAAGAAAATAAAGAGAATAAAAGATTAAATAAAGAGAATAAAAAAGAGAATAAAACATTAAATAAAGATATTAAAACATTAAATAAAGAAAATATAAATAAAGAGAATAAAACATTAAATAAAGATAATAGATGATATTGCAGCCTTCGTGGCATCAACTTAAGATCTTAAAAATAAGAACTTGAAAATTTAAATATATACATATATAAAATATATATATATATATATATATATAAATATATTGTGTTTTATATGTATGAACAAATGTCTCAATAAAGTTATTGAATTTAAAAAAAAAAAAAATAATAATTTTTTTTTTTTTTTTTTTAAATCTACCCGGCATGCAATGCGCGGTGATCGCCGGAACCTATTTCCCGGTCACCGGGATTCTACCGGGACGTCTCCTGTAGCTCCCGGGCGGCTCAACCTCCTCTAGCTATGCTAGCTATAGGAGGTTGAGCCGGTCGGTCCACCGGTACCGGTACCGTGAAAAACACCGGTAATCCGGCACACCGGTATACAGGAGGATGAGCCGTCCAGTGAAACATCCGTGAAAACATCATGACATTACGTCACTGCACCGCTACTGTGACAAACACGAAACATTAAATAAAGAGAATGAAACATTAAATAAAGAAAATAAAACATTAAATAAAGAAAATAAAACATTAAATAAAGAAAATGAAACATTAAATAAAGATAATGAAACATTAAATAAAGAAAATAAAACATTAAATAAAGAAAATAAATAAAAAAGAAAATGAAACATTAAATAAAGAAAATAAAACATTAAATAAAGAAAATGAAACATTAAATAAAGAGAATAAAACATTAAATAAAGATAATGAAAAATTAAATAAAGATGATAAAACATTAAATAAAGAAATGAAACATTAAATAAATAAAGAGAATAAAAAATTAAATAAAGAAAATAAAAATTAAATAAAGAGAATGAAAAAACATTAAATAAAGAGAATAAAACATTAAATAAAGATAATAAAACATTAAATAAAGATAATAGATGATATTGCAGCCTTGGTGGCATCAACTTAAGATCTTAAAAATAAGAACTTGAAAATTTAAATATATACATATATATATATATATATAAACATATAAATATATAAATAAATGTGTGTTTATATATATGATATAAATGTCTAAATAAAGTTTTATATGTATTGTTAAATTTAAAAAAAAAAAAAAAAAAAAAATATCTACCCGGCATGCAATGCGCGGTGATCGCCGGTGAACGAACCTATTTCCATCCGGGTGCTCCGGTCACCGGGATTCTACCGGGACGGCTCCTCTAGCTCCCTCTAGCTCCCGTTCAAACTCAAGGCTGTCAGTCACGCAGTAGAACATGGGAATAGAGCAGCTGCGGGAGAATTCAACGTTAATGAATCAATGGTACGGAAGTGGAGGAAGTTTGACTGACTGACTGTTTTGTTTCGCTTAATGCGCCTTATAGTCCGGTGCGCCTTATATATGAAAAAAGATCGAAAATAGACCATTCATTGACAGTGCGCCTTATAATCCAGTGCGCCCTATAGTGCGGAAAATACGGTACCTTGAAAGTGTTCGAAGAAAAAAAGAATTCTTAAAAAGCATTAGAAACCCTATTATAAAATGTGCTGTTTTGTGTTTTTACTGTTCTGATTTGTAAATACTTTCTTTGTTTTATTTCTGCAGAAAAAGAAGCGTGCGTCAGAGAAAGCAACGCCACGGAAACGCAAGTTTGAACCAGTGACGGGGTCTGAGAGGAGAAACCCGTCTCGTAAGGCTCGTCCTCCTGAGAACTTTGCAGTGGAGGAGAAGAGCGAGCCACTCGCCATCAGAAATCCCCGGACTATAGACATCAGGAGACTGGTGGAGGTACGATGTGCAACACACACTTCACACTTCACCTCATGCCCCCAGATCTCCCTAGAGGGGGAGTTATTTACATTTTAAATTACAATCTGGTGAAAAATTTAGAGGCTAGATCTATGAAGAACTTTGTGCTCTTTTTGGTTGTGGAATGTAACTAAATACATTCACTCAAGTAACGTACTTAAGTACAATTTTGAGATAATTGAGCATTTCTTTTCTCATCTCACAGGGAAATATTGTTCTTTTTACTAAATTTATTTGAAAATCTTATTTTCTACAAAGTTGATAATTTCTTTCTAGATTCTTAATACACAAATATAAATCAACCAATAAACTATGATGTATTATTAGGTAGTATGTCATAAAGTATTCAATGTTGTTATATTAGCTCCACCTTTAACAGCTGCAACCTTAAAGTGATAAACACATTAATGTATCAATAATTATAATCCAATAATCTTCTGTCATGTATATTATTCTGAAATGGGCCATTCTGCATAATGAATACTTTTGGTGCTAAAACTTTTGTACTTTTACTTTTACTTTACTAATGTTGAATGCTGGCCTTTTACCTGTTTTTACATTGTGGTTACTTTTACTTCAGTAAAAGATCTGAGTACTCCCTCCACCGCTGTGCTCTAGTAAACAATTTAATCAACCAGCCCTAAATTAACCTGGTGGATATTTTAAGTGGTAACTTGTACACTCAAAATTCACAATTACGGATATATAATCAACTTTAATCCCAGCAGGCATTCTACAAATGAAATGTCTGATTAAAAAAAATTGGTGCACTTATTATTTATCTGCATCTGTCGGTTCTGATTGAGCAGGTGGACGAGGATGTCGGTGAGAAGAAGAAAAAGAGGAGGAGCCATGGCTCCAGGAGGAGCCATTTTGAGGTGAGGTCAGTGGATGACATCACCCAAGAAGAACTGGACAACATAGCGTACCGCAGCAAAGACAAGATCTGGGACAAAGATAATGTGAGTCACATCAGGCTTTTACCCATTTAATGGTCTTGGTACTGTATTGCACTGTCAGCTTTCCTGGGTTGTGCGTTTCTTCACTGTCTGTGTTTGTGTGTGTGTGTCTGTGTGTGTTATTCTTACAGGGCAGCTCGTGTCACCAGTGCAGACAGAAGACTCTGGACACCAAGACAGTGTGTCGCAGCGGTTTCTGTGTGAGGGGCAAAGGTCAGTTCTGCGGGCCGTGCCTGAAGAACCGCTACGGGGAGGACGTATGCGACGTGCTGCTCGACCCGGTCAGTGCCAACACGCACGTTCACTCTCCGTTTATCATATCTTTGAGTAAAATTGAGAAGAATGTGGGGATCGTTAGAAGCAAAACAAAGTTCATTAAACGCTGGCTGAATTTTAATGACACAAAGTATTGCAAGTTACAAACGGATAAAAAACATTTGTCTTGTTGTTGGATCTTGTTACTTTATATGAAAACCTTTAGCAAAGTCTTAAGGGACAATTCAAAGTAAATAATATGTAACAGGGAGGGTAAAAGTACAGTTCAGGGACAATATTAACAAGCTTTAATTAGCCGTCATGTTTACATGTCAATATAATGATGTTTTCATTTTATTTTTCATTTATTTACACTGTTTGTTCGCCGTCTTGCTGTGTCTCGAGTTTCAAAGATTATTTCCCTAAAAATGAACCTTAATTTTACACAGTGCATCATAATCTTGATGTTTGTAGGTTTTTCTTGCCTTACTGTTAGGATTTATTGAATCTGAAAGGCTTTCAGATAAACACATTTTCAGTTATGCTGATTGATATCTTGTTGTTGAAAGCTTGTTATATTTTCTTTTCAAACACCCTGAATCTCGTAGGAAAAATGTTTGATTCAGTTTACAGCCAGTGACCAACTTTTGGCTTTGATTGTTTTGATCAAAAGCTGAATTGAGTATTTAACAGAATTGATGTGAACCAACATAGCTGAACAAAGCAAAGAGCACCACCTACAGAAACTTCAACCTAATTACTGGCAAACACAAGCAAAAGGATGCAGAATATAACATTAATCACTGCGTACATGGAGCAGCATGTTTGCTTGTGTGAACACCGCTGACAACTTTTTGCTCCTAGCTTAATGTTTTCCAGTTGTTTTTATTAAGAGAGAGAGGATCTCTCAATCTTTTTTTTTTTTCTGTTTGGAACGGCGTTCAGTTAAAAAGCAATACAATAGGAGACATATTTACATTGTGCTTCTTACAGTCTAAGTAGACATAGGTTGTTTTTAGGCACCTGTTTGAATTGTGTGCTTGTCTTTTTGCTGTTGGGAGCTGCTGTCTTTCAGTCAAAGTACTAGTTACAATGTCGTGAAGTTATCACAGTGAAATACAGTTCAAAGCACCAAGTCAGTGACCACTTATCAACCAACATCCCGCCTAAAGAACAATAAGAAAAATCTCAGATGCAATGAATATTCGTCAATGTGTTTACAGTCTGTGGCTTATTATGACTGGCTGCCTCTTTGTGCACATTTAAGTACGACATAATCACCAGTATACTGTAAGTTGAGTATTCATTCCCAGAGATTCATTTGTGGAGAAGAGTAGCAACACGGTTTGTTAAACCTGGACATTTTCTCCGTAGACGTGGTCGTGCCCCATCTGCCGAGATATGTGTAACTGCAGCCTGTGTCGTAAGAAGGAGGGCCGCTGTGCTACCGGCATCCTGGTGGGACTGGCCCGCTACAACGGCCACGACAATGTCCACGAGTATCTGGAGAGGTACGGCGCTTCATTCTCACTGTTACAGACCCGGATGGGAATCCGGTAAAACTGCCATGATGTGAACATTTTAGGAAGTTAGTCAAAAACATATGCATAGTCAGTGTAAAATAACTGTTGGAAAAAGTCTGTGCTACTGCATTGAGCATGGAATTACAAAGAAATATATATAATAAATTAAGACAATTCTACATATGACTTTCAATATCTGTGTCAGGTGATTGTTTTTTGAGTGCACTAAAAAGGCCTCACCAGATGCTTACAAATTCATTTGAAATTATTAGTCATTTAAACAAGTAGTCATAGGACAGAAATGAATATCCAATATAAACAGTGAGGATTTGCTGATCATTGTAAATGTAATATTGTTTGTGTTTTTGGAGCCTAAATATACTATTTTAAGACTTTACCTTGAGCTCTGAGAAATGTAATGTGTTTTTCTCATTGATTTCTGATATTTAAGACAGTTGAAGTGTTTATTGATTAGTTAGTGAAAATACTTGCAGATCAAAATTCACAACAATGATTAGTTGCAGCCGCACTGAGAACTATTCTGACGGCAGCTTATGTCTTGTTTTGTCTCCACTGCAGCATTCAGAGGGATCTGCAGTGAAGTCCAGAGAGAAGACCACGGAGGGGAACCTGCTCGTACAGCTAAAATCTGGAGCAAGCTGCACAGCACAGTACCGTAGAACTCATTCTAACGCACATGTTTAGGTTTTGATCAACCTTTTTATCTAACTAGAGAAACAAAAGCAAAAATATGTTGGTTTTTTTTTCTTTACCTTAACACAAGACGCACACAAACTGTTAATATGTTTTATAGATCCTGATTTAAGGCTTCATAAATGCAGGGATGTTTTTTGTTGTTTTTAAGTCAGTACTTTGTTTTGAGTTGTATATTTTCCTTTGAATATTTCCACTCTTGATGTAAACTAGAAAAAATGTAAGGTTAGGATGCAAAAGGAGCCTTTTTATATACCAACTGCTTTTCTTAAAGTGGCTAACTTTAAAGCTGTGTTGTTCTCAGTCCACTGTAAATTCTAATAAAGAAAAGCATTATATAAATGATTTGCCATGCTAACATTATTGTACATTTAGTACGTTTTCTGAAAGGTCGCTGCTTGTGTGTGTGTGTGTGTGTGTGTGTGTGTGTGTGTGTGTGTGTGTGTGTGTGTGTGTGCGGCTGCTGTGTGCCTGTTGTCATTTCTCCAGGTGGGAGGGGTCAGGTCCAGGTCAACTGTAGCTCTTGAGCCAGTCAGCTGATCTCATGTAATGACCAGGTAGCATTGCTGCAGGGTAGGGGTCACGGCACAGTCAGAGGTCAACCTGAGGTCACTGGGTCTTCATGTGAAGATCCTCCATGTGAGTCAGAAATATAAATACATATATATAGGATCGATTGCAACTTTAATCTAATCACTGGTGTCTTAATTATCTATTTATAGTCCCGGTGTTTCAGTCCATCCTAATGAACTATTCATGGGAGTGTATGTGCACACTGGTGATACAGATCTGCAGACAGTTCCTGGAAAAGGTTTCGCTTAGGTGTAATCAAAACATCATAATCTCTCCTTGTTACTGTAGTGAACTTTGAGAGTTCACTACATTAAACTTCTTTTTACCTTCATAACACAAAAATCACCTGAGGCTGCAGAGAGAAGGTTTTTTGAAGTGCTTCAAAGGAATGACATGTCAAAGGTTTGCGTGAGCTGCCTACTACGTGATTCTTTTTGTATACTGGCAGTTAAGAGTGACCCGCTGGTGAACTCCCAGTAGTCACACTTTGATCGTAGCAGTTACACTCGGGGTGTTTTGAGGTTCATGTTTTCTGAAATAGACAAATTTTTGGCTCATTATCCGTCAATGCAAACAAAAATAACGCTTATTACCTCAATTAATCAGAGCAGCTCTGTGTTCTTGAGTGGTAACTGATTGTCCTTTAACTGAACGGTCACAGGTTTCGATCCTCACAGCATCAATTTGGAGTCCATCAACAGCAGCTGATACGTTAACTGAGAATAGTAATTGTTCCCAAAGGAATCAGATATCACTGCTGTTACAACACAACTGGGAGATTACCCAGAAATAATTGGGCGGAAGGAGTTATAGAGACTGTGTGTGTATGTTAAAGTCGAAGTTTACCATGTGTAGTTATTGTTAGGGCTCCACCATGTTTCGTGGGACTGTTTTCTATTGGTGCACACAAATACAGAGCATCAGCGTGGAATTTAAAACAGTTTTAATCACTTTATTGTCAAGTGTTATGCAGGCAAAGCATCTTTTCTGCTTGATGTTGTCCTTTTTTTCTTTTTTATTGACATAACACGTTTGTACAAACCAGTTTTAAAAATATCAATAAACTGGGGCCTTTGAGGCTAACCTGGCAAAAACCCATTATCAAATGTCATGGAGACGAACAAACATCTTTTAGAAAAAGATTTACAAATGAGATGTCACTACAAAAAATATCAAAGAAAAAAAGTTGGTTGTCACACAAAATATTACCAAAAACATCTAAATTCATTGGTATCAACCTTTTTCAACTTTAAACAATAGTAACTTTTTTTGCTTTCTTCTTCTTTTGTTATTTATTTTCCTCGAAAAAACACGTTATGGCGCAAAGAGAAGAAGAAATTAACAGCAATGGTCAGACGTAGAAAAAGAAAAAAACAGAAGCACAAAGATTTAAAGAAGAGAGAAGCAGCACTACGGCAAAAAACTCAAACATGCTGTACACAACCTCGGAATCAACGCACACAAATACAAGTCCAGCAAAAGGCAAATAGTACAACTCAAGGATAAATAATAAATTAGCCGTACACAGTGGGGTCCTGTGTGTTAACATACCGTGAGGGGAACAAGTGATAAATTCTATAAAATAAAAGCATCTTTTAATTTGAAAAGAAGATACGCACTGAACTAACACACAGAGCAACACCACCAGAAAACGTCTCATAATATCCACATAGCTAAGTAGCCCGACCCTCTCCCACCCACAGCCCTTGTCGCTCTGTTGCTCTTTACCCCTCTGTGCTGCGCTCTCCATGTCACCGCCTTTTAAATGCAGGAGAGCGCCCCCCTCTTTCTCCGTCCAGCTAACTCTGAGGTTCCCTCCGTACGACAGCTTGTGTTAAGGCAATTGTGGCACATCGGTCAGGTAGCAGGTTTAGAGGTGCAGAGGGGGGGTCGTCACCAGAGCACAGAGGTGCAAAAAAAGCAACATCAGTGACTGTGCTGCTGTCCAACAAAAACTGTCGGTCCATCCGCCATCTGATGGAAATTGATTATATCAAAATTACAAACTGGCATGGGATAGACTGCAGCTGTGATGTTAAAGCCACCCTGTTGTATCTGCAAAGCGACAAGGATTTGTTCAGACGACAGCACTGCTTTCACATATTCTCTCTAATCTGGCTTGTTTTTTTTATCAACAGAGAAAACTTCCCCCCTGACAATGTAAACATGGTTTCACTAGGATTGTCATTATAGTATTGCTTTCACTACACAAACAAAGTTGTAGAAAGCTAGATTGTTTTTCTCTATAGAAACCTTTTTTTTTTTTTGTCTAATGGCCACTGTGCCTCAATAGGAATGCATTATTTATAAATCTTTTTATATGTGCTTTTTTTCTACTCTTTTTACTTCATTTTTTTTATTTTTAGAATTCCCCTCTTTTCTTCAATAACAGTTTATCCGTTGACTGGTCTCGGAGGAATCAACACCTGAATCTCATCTGAGGACTAAACCTGAACCATGAATAAAACTCAACTTAGGTAGATCCTCTCGGTGACAGCGTGGGAATTCAAACACACACTCGTTCATACAGGTCATACATACACGCACACACACACACAATCCCAGACTGCCCCTGCTCTATCGCTGCTCTGCAACAGTCCTGTACCATGATTGACTCTCAGCACAGTCTGACAGGTATGAAACAGGAACACAACTTTGTGCATAGAGTTAGATTCTGTTGCAATTAAGAAAATGGCCCTCCATGTTGGATGGTTTTAGATTAAGCAGGTTAATCTTGTGCTAATCTAGACACTACTTACATTCCTTTCCCCCACTGCGAATGGAATTGTTATAGATTCATTTTATAAATGCCAAACTAATCTTTTATATTTAGGCTAAATTTTTGTTATTATATGTTAGTTATTTTTAGATTGTGATGTTTATATTTTTCTTTTTCTGTTCATCGCATGATCCCGTCTCTTTTGAGTCCCTTTTACATGAGAGAACATTTTTTAAATTATGTCAAATTAAAAGTAAAAAAAACCCCCCTTCAGTCCCTGCAAAGACTCCCAAAAAAACAGGAAGTCAGCCTTCAGCAAAGAAACGGGAGTCAGTTGCCTATTGAAACTCCCCCTCTTCTTCCTCCTCTTCCTCCTCCTCCTCCATGTGATTAGATGTGGTGGGTGTAGCGGGGTCAGAGTCACGTGAGAGGGTCGCCACGGCGACAATCTGAGGGGAGGCGTCCAGGCCTTCAGGGGCTTCTTCCTCCATGTCATCAGTGGTGATGATTGCCACCGCAGCTCCGGCTTTCTTATTCTGGTGGGTCTTGATGTGCTTGGAGAGGTGGTCGCTGCGCATGAAGCGCTTGGAGCATTCGGGACACTCAAAACGCTTTTCTCCTAGAGGGGGAAGATAAGAATTAGATAAAAATAAATCAGAAAAGGACCCCCGGCTTTCCTACAGATACTTCTCAGTTGTGACTAAATAATTCTGCTTTGGTTGATGCAGTCTTGGAGATGTTTTCTCTTATTTTTTACAACTAAATACATGTATAGCTGTTTAGCAAGAAGTGGAATTACGTGGAAAACTAGAATTGTATTGTAAATAAGGGAGTTAGAATTAGAGCTGAAACAACTAGTCAGAAGACCGAAAAATACTCAGCAACCGTTTTGATTATGGATTTATTTTAAGTGATTTTTCAAGAAAAATGTATGAAGAAATTAGATGATTTGTTACTTTTTATTTGGGTTTGTGGTAAAACAAAAAAATCTCAAGATGTCATATTGAGCTGTGGGAAGTTGCCTTCTTTTAACCATTTTTTTTTTTTTACATTTTAAACACTTAGGATTAATGGTTGATGCATCATCAGTTGCAGCCCTAGTTTGCATTAATTACTGGATCAAATTCACTGAGTTGCCATCACCCCCAGGCCTTCCAATGAGACCAGGTCGACCCACATCACCAGTCTACATCCCTGTACGCGTTTGTCCTACCCGTGTGTGTTCTCCGGTGTCTCTGCAGCTCGTCGCTCCTGGTGAACCTCTTGCCACAGAAGATCCAGTTACAGACGAACGGCCTCTCGCCGGTGTGCCAGCGGAGGTGAGCCCTCAGGTGAGACGTCTTGCCGTAAACTTTCCCACATCCCTCCATGTGGCAGATGTGCTGCTTCTTCTTTGTGGGGTCACCGCTATTCCTTCGACACACACACACACACACACACACACACAAGTTAGGAGTGAGCTGCGGGTGGTGTGTGTGTTCCATAAAAGCTTTCAGGACTTAAAACAAATGGGAACACAGCTAGTTTGCACTGTATATAGAAGTCTCGGAAGTAATCTCCTTACTTAAAGCTAAGATTAATGTTCAGTAAACAAGCTCTGTTGTATAAAGTTAAATTATCTGAGGACAAGATTTCTGACGCTCAAACAATCTTGATTTCCAAAAGCCACTTTTGTTGTCAATTAGTACATTATATTCATAATCTGCATCAGACTTATTTGTCCTTAAACTCCCAATATGACCACGTGTTTAACACCAGTTTTTCGTACCTCCTCTATGCATGGAGCTCTGTGTTTCTAATGTACTCGTACCTTCCCTCTCCATCCCTGCAGTTCGGACAAGAGCAGGCGACACGTCGGAGCCTCTTGCTGGGCGGTCCCTCCTGGTCCGAGGAACTTTGTACTGAGCCCAGCTGGTCTGGACTCATCGACGAGCCTGATGCCACGTTGCCGACAGTGACCGTCACTGGAGACGACTGAACTTTGACCCCATCTTGACCCTGTGGTTGACCTAAAAGGTGATTTTAAAAATGACAAAACGTGTCAACCTTTTCATCAAAAACAAGTTGTATTGCCTGCGGGGTAATCTGAAGAAAATGTGACATTAGAGAAAGCTAAAAAAACTAACTTGAGCAAAAGTGTCACACACACAATGAATGGATCAGTGATGGATTGGTAATCACACGTTCAGACAGTTACTCTTATTGCAGTCTTACCCTGTAGACCAGTAATAGTGAGGGGAACACCCTGCATCTGAACACCAGCAGTGCCCAGCCCTGCGATGCTGACCGTCTGTACCCCAGAGCCCGGGTTGATCTGGGCTGCGCTCAGCGTGAGGGGAGTTCCACTCAGGGAGACCAGCCCTCCACTCCCCATTGTCGTCCCACCGGCCATGGGGGCCAGCGTGAGCTGCTGTGGCATGGCCGCCCCGAGGCCGCCCTGCAGGGAGACTCCTCCAGGCAGTTGCAGTGTCTGCCAGGTTATCTGCCCAGATGGGGACAGAGTTGGAGTACGGATAAGGACCTGGGTTTGGTTCTGGAAGGCCTGGATGGGCTGCAGGGTTTGTCCTGGGGCCAGCTGGAGGGTCTGAATGTGCTGATGTTGCTGTTGCCCCTGGGCCTGACCCTGAGGCTGCAGCTGGATCTGCTGCACCAACTGGTGCCCCATTTGGCCCACTATCACTTGCTGGATGGTTCCTGCTGTGTCGATCTGGTTCTGTAGCCCATTGGCCTGGTTCTGGCTTTGAGAGTCTGCCTCGCTGCTCTGAACTTGGGTGTCAGCTGGTCCACCCTCTGATCCAGCAGACACCACATGTGTCACGTCAGACATGCTGTCACCTTCGGCTACCACTGTCGAGCCACTTGATGCTGTGACAGGAGCTGGCCCAGACATTGTTGTCACCAGCTGGTTGCCGTTGGCAACAGAGAATGTGCCATCTGCTGATTGGATAAGCTGCATGGCCCCGCCCCCTCCAATATTATTTATCACTGGTAAAGCCAGGGTCATGCCTCCGAGGTTTATGGGTACTGTGGTCATAACAGGAGTCTGGGAGCCCTGCAGGGTCTGCAGCTGCAGTGGGAAAGACTGTGCAGGGCGGATCTGCAGCGGGACCGTCTGATTGGCTGTACTTGTCAGGATGGCTTGCTGGTTGGCTGGCTGGAGGATAGTCTGGGTCTGGCCGGGACTCTGGGTCTGGATGAGCTGGACCTGCTCCTGTACACCCCCGATGGAGGCTGTCTGAGCTGGGCTGATGTGGATCTGCTGCCCATCTGCAGTCTGCAGGTGAGGGATGACCTGATACTGGACCCCGCCCCCGGCATTGGGCAGGTTCTGGACCTGGATGATCTGGAACTGCTGCTGTTGCTGATTGGCTGCAATGCAGTTTGTCCCACCCAAAGGCTTCACCTGCCCAACAGGAAAAGGAGCAGTGATACCGTTAAGATCACAAACATTGGCAAACAAAAAATATTTGCTGAAACCCACTTCCTTTACCTTGCGTCCACCCGGTGAGCTGTCATTAGCCAAGGTGGTGGCCACGGTCACAGCAACAGGCTGATTGGTGTTCTCTTTGGCCATAGTAGGGGCTGCTGTAATGATCTGCCACCCGTTCCCCGTAAACTGAGCTGGGACCAGTTCCAGCTGCTGGGGCACCAGGGTCTGACCTCCAGATGTGTCCAACACTATCTGACCCTGGAGCTGACCTGGCTGCAGCTGGATCTGACCAGCCTGGACCTGGAACTGCTGGGCCCCCACCTGGGCCTGGGCCCCCTCCGCTCCCCCCTGCCCTCCGATCTTACTGCAGGTGGCCGCTAGCAGAGCCAACGGAGAGGGCTGTGAGGAATCCTGAAGGAGAGAGGGTGGGGTAAAGGATGGATTGTGGGGAGGGGAAAGAGAGAAGAACGGTTAAACAGCAGTGACGAGGGAAGAAGGGGAAGCCGAAGCACACGTACATACACAAAAAAAAGTACACAATGTAAGTAAAAAAGGCCAAAGGGAGAGGATGTGAAAGTATAATTATGCACTCACACAATGAAAGATCATAAATTATGATGAGAAAGCGTAAAAGATCGAGGGGAGGGGAAAACATGGTGCAAGTAAGTAACAAAAAGCGGACAGAAAGAAGAGAGAGAGCGAGAGCTGTCAGTGGAAGTGGGCGGTATTACAGGAAGTGAGTGGGTGGGCGTGTGAGAACCACATTTCTCTTTTCTCAGAACACTAGAGGAAAATGCCGCCTTCTCTCTCTCTCTCTCTCTTCTCTCCTCCCTTTCAAAGGAACTAGGTCGCAGGCAATTTTCTTATGCTCTACACCTCGGAAACAGCCTAGGTCCTGTAACAAGTACAACAACAGCATGGAATAACACAGCAACAATGCCTGTCATACACGCTTAACAACAGAAGAATAACTGCCTAGGTGAAACATATCTCAAAGATATACAACCTATAAGAAGCAGATACAAATGGAGGTTGCAAAGTCGTAGAGCCACATACCAACGCTGCAGGTCTTTTTTTAATAAATCCACATGCAGAATTAAATCATTTTGACCTTAATTCAAACAGACAATTGAAAAAGTGCTGTGGCTGAAGTGTGACAGCCGTATAAGCCTATTCAACAAGCTCTAGCCTGGCTCTCAGCAGGGCTGCACAGAAGCAGGAAGTGGAATTCACCAGAGAAACGCCCCCAGAGGTGTCTGGCTAGCTGGCTTACTGGTAGGGAGGGAGGGAGGGAGGGAGTACATTTTTGGCCTAACAGGCAAGGCAAAAGTATGATAAACTCTTATTTCTCTTCATTTACCTGCGATCCAGAACTTTTCCCCTTCTTAGATGCTTTCCCTCCTTCAGTTCCAGATGATTCCTTCTTGGAGTCTGTCAAAAGGGGAGTAAAATGTTAGAATATCTCAAAATATATGAATATCTCTGAGAGCTCCAGCACATGGAGACACTAAATTGCCAAAAAAACAAAAAAAAATCTGATGACAACAAAGGTGATCAATAAAGATAAAGGAGGAAAAACCAGTAACCTCATCATCAATATCAAAAGATAGTGGGAGCCTACTATCTGTCAAACACAGAGAGGGAGGGAGAGGGGAGGAGACGGAGAGGGGGAGGGTACCTACCACTCATAACGCATTAATATACCGGGAGGGAGAGGGTGTAGTTCACGGTAGAAGGCCGGCCGGGTACGGAGGCGGAGGACGGGCCTATATGTTTCGGCTGCGGCGGATCTCCCCGTTTGACGAAACCACCCACTGGCCAGGAAGGGCGGTGCCAAGCACACACAACCAGGAACGCAGATACCGGAGAACACCGTGAACACCACCCGTGAACACCAGCCTGCAGACCTCTCTTACCGGACAGCCCAGTCCATAAACGAGCAAATTATCAGAATAACATCCAGAGAGAAGTTGTCAGTGTGACAGTGGAGGGCCCACCCACTTCTTCCATCTAAGCACCAGGACAACACCCTCTCCTCTCCGCCGCCGCTGCTCCTCTCACCGCCTCGTCTCCGTCCGTCGCTCCCCCGAAAACCAGCCGCAGTGTTTTTGTATTTTAACGCCTGTTATTCTCCCTTTTTTTTTTTATGTAACATGCACAATTGATATTTGTTTTAAGGGGGAGATAGCTGTGGCTTTTGTGGGCGGACGCGCTCCTCCCACATATTCAGATTGGCTCGTTGTGCGAGGGTCGAGATGGGAGTTGTATTCTGGGGAGGCCTCGCCTTCTCCGGCTGCACTGGGAGGCGGAGACTACAACTCCCGTGATGCTTTGCGGTTGTGGTTGCAGGCGACGGTGTCGGTAGTCACGTTGGTGTGAGAGGGAGAAGGGAGGGGAGGGGTGTGTGTGTGTGAATAACTCTTGATACTATAGTTTTAGTTTTTACATTTTTACAAGATATGATTTATAATAACAATACATTATAAACAACAAGAAAACAAAGAAAAAAAAAATGCAATGAGTCAAGATGTGAATAATCGTGTGTGTGTGTGTGTGTGTGTGTGTGTGTGTGTGTGTGTGTGTGTGTGTGTGTGTGTGTGTGTGTGTGTGTGTGTGTGTGTGTGTGTGTGTGTGTGTGTGTGTGTGTGTGTGTGTGTGTTTCCACTCTGTGACACAGTGTCACAAGATGACAGCTCTGGTAGAAAAGAAGAAGATCAAGCAGTGGAACTAAAGTGTTTAGTTTTATTTACTTTTATTGCTTATTTATAATACTTGTTTTTTTGTTGTTTTTTTCGTTTTATTTTATCTTGTTTTTTTTGTCTTTGTTTTTGCACTATAAGCCTGCAAATTTCTGCTAATAAAGGATTATCTTATCTTATCTTATCTTATCTTATACTCTATGCTGCTGTAATCCTGTAAATTTCCCCGCTGCAGGACTAATAAAGGATTATTTTATCTGATCTTATCTTACTATGGAAAGCAGTTTGTGAATAATGTCTCAATGCTAAAATACTTTTATTTATTTGCCACTAATATCTTATTACCTTGTCAGTCCTTGCCCCAGGTGTTCCCATATCTTTAGTCTTTGAATCTTAGAGAGAGAAAATGGTACTTTACAGTACTTTAACTGGTTTAGGGATGAAACAAGTGGCCTACTTATTGTCATTATGGACAGGAAATGAACATGTGACCCACTGTTACTGTCTTGTGAGAGGGCAATTGGCTGACCTGGCTCACCTAGGCCCCCAGGCTTTCATTGCCGATTGACCTACTCTATTTTTTTTGTTTTGTGTTGACCATAAATTGCCTCATAGTATCTCCTTTGGTTGGACTTCCTCCTTCTCATATTCCACAAGGCCGGTTTCTGATAAATACAGTCTCAACCACGTGACAATAGATTCCTAATTAAAGTTACTTACCATGCACAAACGCCAAATGTTCCCAGCCTCTCCGATATGAGGAAGTGCTACATTTTGTCCAATGTATATCAGTGTTCACTGAATACATACAAGGTATAAAAAATTATATTTGACTTAAGAAAAGACTGCTACTGTTCAACAAATGCATTTGGAGAGAGATGAATCATGGCTATTTAACCTTGAGGAGAATAGCAGAGAACTTAACTGCTTTAATTTGTTTGCACAAGCAGTAATCACACAGAAGTTTCTTGTTTGTGTACTAGTCAGGAACATAACTCATGGCCCCACCCACGCACAAAAACCTCTTTCCAATCTCCCAAAGGGAAATGTATTTGTTAAATCAATCCCATCAAACACAGCTAGCTGTTTACGCAGCAGGCCTGCACGGTCCCTGGCAGGGGTTTCTCCTGCCCAGTGTCCTCTTTCTTCAGAGAAACCCTCCATGAGCGAGGACTGACTTAAGCCAAGTGGAGTCAAAGCCCCGGTTCACCGAGCAGAAAACATCATTAGCGGGCAGCCAACTGAGGATATGCCGTCGGCACACGGGGGAAATATTTAGGCTGATAGGCCGTCATCCAGAGCAATACTCTGCTACAGTGGCACTGTCTCTATGATGCACCCAGTCATTAAAACAAGTCAGGGTAATACTGAAAGCTGTTCAATAAATATAGATTTAAAGATTGATACCTCAAAATATGTGAAAATAGAAAGTATGAGTTCCAAATGTATGATTTCAACCTTTCGAGGCTCTTATCCAACATGGAACTGGATGCAGAAATCATACCAACATGTATGGATTGTTTTTAAACTATGATGAGTGTTATCATGCTGCAACAAAAACTTTAAAGGTTTTAAATCTGATGTTCTCCTCAACAGTGCCCTGAAGAGAAACAACTATTGAAGATGGCTGCTGCTGCAGGACTAATAATACTGAAGTTCTATGGTTTCCTTGTGGTCATGAGACCAAAGTATTCAAAGTGTGATTTCATATCCAACACACACACACACACACACACACACACACACACACACACACACACACACACACACACACACACACACACACACACACACACACACACACACACACACACACACACACACACACACACAATCACTGTAATTACTACGGAAGCCCAAGTGCGTTGGTCCCGCCCCCTGAGCCACTCGGCAGGGCGTTGCTAGGCAACGAGGTCTGGTCTGAAGAAGAGTTGTTGCCTGAGTGATGGTGATGGTGGTGATGGTGGTGATGGGAGGCGTGTAGTGGGAGAGAAGGCTATCATTAGTTATAGATAACTATTCCACACATAAATAAAGCCCTTTTACAATCTTTAGTGCTGAAATGTTGTAAAAGTAGAAATCATTTACATTGTTATTCATCCTCAATAAAGTTACATTTAACTTTTTAGTGGGCCTACTGATATCAAAAGTAATCTGGGCCCTACAAATATAAAATCAATTTAGGATTAGCAAAAGCTGAAATATAAATGGATATTCAACAATGTGAAGAAAGTGAAAGTCATACTTGTTTTCCAGCTGCTGCCACTAGATGGCGCCATATACCAGATATGGGGGCTTCATAGTTACTAACATAAGATAAGATAAACCTTTATTAGGTTAAAAATATAAATAACATGATACATAAATAAAAAGTGGTACACAAAACAAACTAGATTGTTTACTCTATACCTCCACCTTTTTCAGTGTTAGATGTATTCAGAGAATTGATTAAGTAAAAATAAAAATACTGCAATGTAAAAAAAATGTATCTGAGCAACACAATGTACTTTCAAAGTACAAGTTCTCTTTTATTATGTATGTTATATTACTGCATTATTATTAATATGTAAGCAGCATGTTCATTTTCAAAGTAATAATTGTAGTGAACATTTTTACATCTTTATATTAGGTAGTTAAATCTATAACGATGTATCATATTTTATAGGTTTTGTAGGTTGGTTTTTAAGATGAAAGTAACTAGTATCTATTGGTGTCAAGATTTCCCTCTGAAATGTGAAGAAAAGTATGAAGAGCATAAAATATTCAACTAAAGTACGAGTACTTTATTGTAAAAAAAAAAATGAATTGTACACAAGTATTTGAGTTACCTTACTTTTAGTCAATTTCCCTTCTGACCTTGCTTCTTTCAAAAGAAAATAGATGAGTATGCAATAACTTTATTTAAGCTGCTTCACGATGAATAACTAAGTGGCTCTCCTCTTCCTTCTGTATTCCAAGTCACTATTCTAAGGCATGTTTTTAGAAATTAGCCTAACATTGCAATGACTTTACAATAAAAGACTAAGTATGCAACTCCATCGTGGTCATAAAAATTATATATGTTTATTAATTAATGACAAAATACTACTGAGCAACCCCAAAAAAATCTGCCGGTTTGTGCATGAACAGAAAAGCACAGATCAGATGAAGAGCAGAATGAAGTATTTTAGAAGATTTCAGCCACCAAGAAAAATTGTCTGACTGGATTTTAGCAAGCAGTAGGGTTTACTTTCTATCTTTTAAAGCTGTGCACTTTCAGTTTTGGCATTTTGCGTTTCTTACCTGCTGACTCCAACTGAGAGGAGATTAAAATGCTTTTGTGGAAGTTAAGTGACATAATAATATGTTAAGCACCCAGAATCAGCTGAAACATGAGAGCAGATTTCATACTGAAGATATAAATGAGCTGATGCATGTATTTCAACATGTTCCAAATCTTGAGTTTGCTTTGTGTCTATTCAACAGGTTTGTTTTATTATTGACCTCCTTATTAACCAGAAGGTAAAGTTAATTTTTTAATTTATTTCACTTCAACACGATTGCGTGCACAGGAATGTAGAGTTGAAATGATGCACCTATGCATAAGCATGTTGCCATGAGTGAGTCAGTTCTGGTTTTCTTTGTGCACCCGTATGCGTGGGTGTGCGTCTGTCACACGGGGCCTCGGCGTCAGAATGTCTCCCTTTCCTAAAGGTTAAGTTAAGATGGAGAGATTTATGACTTCTAGCATGAGCTAAGCCTTTGGCAGCTGCATCTGTTGTTCATAAAGGTTGTGTGTGTGTGTGTGTGTGTGTGTGTGTGTGTGTGTGTGTGTGTGTGTGTGTGTGTGTGTGTGTACACCTGGGGAACTTGTTGACAGGTGGTAACAGACATGCTTCACATAACTTTCCTCTAACAAGCTACAAGCTGTTATTATAGATTGATAGCTAGATAGTCATTCTGTACTCATCCTAAAGTGCCAGGAAACCTGACTGAGAACAGGTGATGTCATTGTGTTTGCTATGGCTCATCATCATAACTTCCTTCTGGTATTTCACTACAGCAGTATGCACACACACACATACAATTTTCAGCTGATCTGGAAACTACATTTTAATAGTTTCTATCTATGATGTTTGAGCGCAGTTACTTGAGGAAGATGAAAACAATAAAATGTTTTTTGTATTACTGGAAACATTACTCTAAACTGGACTGGCATGAAGCTCTGAGAAGGTTGGCAGCATCTCACTGTAATGATAGTTGACTGATTGATGCTTCCTGGTGTCTGGATTAAGTGGAAAACAACCGGTGTGTCTCAGTGGGCACGATGCCAGTTCAGGGTGTGGGTGGGACATGTGTCTAACCCACAGCTTTTGTCAAGGTGTTTTTTTTATCTCTCTGTTGGTGGATGTTTTCGTTTTTTTACTGGCACACATGCAAAAAAATTGATTTCACAGGGTGTATCAGTTGTGTATGCATTTGAGAGCACACTTTATTATTATAAACAAACGGGTAACTCAAAATAAATATTATACTTTGCACCCAAGCTAATACTTTTCTGTCTAATATCAATATTAGGAAACATTTTGATTGTCTTTGTTGACCGTTAGTAAAATTAAAGGAAGCTTACACTTATAGGGCTGCTTGCGCTACTCTACCATCACCTTAAAACAGCAACATATGCAAATGTGAACAGTGTGTCGGGTGGAAATGGGGAAGTGTTATTATAGTTTGGTCACAATAGATGCTGGTTGTCACACCCTCCGTAATTTTATGTCTCTGTTGGAAAAGACTGATTAGGCTGACAGGAGCGGGAGTGTCTGTAAAAGTAAATAACAATATTTTCTGTGTGTTTGTGTGTGTGCATGTCAGTGTCATCTGGATCCAGATTTGACAGATTATTTCAGAGCCCAAAACATTTGTCGAATATGGTTTAATTGTCCGGAATAATAATCCTTTTATGCTTGAAAATAAATGTTTCTGGTCCAGAGAGTGTGTATGTTCACGTTGGCCTGTGTTTGTGTGTGTGTGAGAGGAGTGCCTGTCTAAACTCAAATAGTTTCTGAAGAATTTCTTTCACAATTACCCAAAACACCAGAGTGCAGAGCAGAAAGTTTACCGCTGTTTTCATCATAGCCAACAGAGAAACGGTCATTCAGAAATGCTTAATTCTTGACTGAAACTATTTCAAATTATTTTTTAATATCCTTATATGAATTAATATACAGGAACATTTCTTAAAAAGCTTTTTTAAATCATAAAAGCAAAGATAGGCTGCTTGTTAATGGACTACAGGAAATATGGATATGATAGAAGTAGCTGATTGTAAATAAAAACAGACATGTGCTTTTAATTTCTGCATTTAAATGAAATTATAAAGTATTGCATTAATACATTACATTGATTGAGAAGACAACCAACTTTGAGCCAAGTCGATATGTTTACAAGATAACAACATGGCTCTTCAATATTGCATTATTGAAATTCATCAATGAATGCACTTTTTGCCATTTAAACTCAACTCTAACATTTATAATGTTCCTTAAAGCTGCAATACGTTAAAGCTGAAACGGGTCATTTATTAATGGATACTCAATAACTTTATCAGTCACACTAAACAATCACAGCTCAGTAATGGGCACACTGCTCACCGTAATAACTGAATAATTATCAGGTACTTAAAAAACATCAGAAGTTAAATAATGTTTAAGTTCCCAGATTTTAACCCTCTTATTCCCTAACTTCAATCTTGTTGTCTTAGTGTGCACTGTACAGGTGCACAGTCAGTCCAAAGAATCACATTGTAAATTGGGAGTAACCACACAGTACATTGCAGGCATTTTTTCTGACAATTTATGGGACGAACCATAAATCAATCAAGAAATGTTTTGACAGACTAGCATCCAAACTAACATGTAAGTCTTTTGACATTTTTTTTCTGCATTCAAGAAACAGTATCACACTAAGACTCACAACTATTTTTAAAATACAGTTAGTTATGACCGATTGGAAAATTTGACTTCTAACCGATAATGTCCTTGAATGACAAACATAGGCCACTGACATGTTGAACGGCTGTTTTTTCACCAGTGTGTGTGCAAACAAGGCTAGCTGGACTTCAAGTCCTAACAAACTGGTTTACTGCTCTGTCTACAGCTTTGTTCAAACAACAACAGTGAGGCCGAGAGCTGAGCCTAATTACAAGTCCTGCGATTCACTAGACTCCTTCAAAGACGGAGTCTCAACGACCAGAATCTGCAGAATGTGTATGCTGGTGACAACTACAGGTATTTACTACATGTATTCATCCGTGCCGCTGTGCTTATGCATTTTTTGCAGATCTGAGTGTTTTCGTACAACAGGTCATGTACCTCCCCTCTCATCAAACCACACATGCACAGATGACTTTAGAGACATTACATGTGCACCAAGAGAGGGGAAAAGTCACACTGCGGTCAGCCTCTCGAGGTATCTGACCTCAGAGGTTCAAAGGTCAAGACAAAGAGCTCCTTAGGACAGGAGATGAGATGCTGTAAGATGTAACACCATCATAGGAGAGATAAGAGCAAAACCTTGAACTGAGACTGAACTCTGAGTTGAACCGGAGCCCCATTAATCACACTTTAATCTGAGGGTTAAATGTAGTTGAAAATGTATTATGATTGGTTTGGCTGTTAGCAAACAAGGCAGCAAAATGCATATTCAAACTTTCAAATGTGACAATTTGAAAACAAATTCCCATCAGTTAGCTTACTAGTGGTGTATTGTACAGTTCAAGACACTGAAAACTTCCCTCTTTGTTAATGAGGGGCGGGTGTTATTGAGAAATGCATTGAAAAGGACATGTGCTCTCCATTATCTCAGCTGTTTCTCTGTTACAACTTCTCTCCCCAAATGCAGCTGAACTCAAAGACGCAGAATTAAGCTGAATTGAAAGACTGTTTAAGAGGACGGGACCCATGCTGTGCTTTCAGACACTGAGCAAGCATGCGTTTAAACAGTCTCTTTGAAGCCAAATGTGAAATGATTAAGTCCGCTTAGAAGTCTGTGTGGCTCTTCGCTGCGTGTTTGTGTGTGCGTGCATGGACCTCTTTGAAGGTGGCTCTCTTGTACGAGTTCAGGAAGACCTTTACAGCAGTGCTAAGTGGAGGGTGCAGCACACCATAAAGATCCAAGATAAGTGTGTAAATGTCTGTGTGTGTGTGTATGTGTGTGTGTGTAGTTCAGTGCAGGACCTGACATGACTTGCGGGCCTGGTAGAGCTGACGCCAACCCCTTGTTACCTACTGTCTGTGTATGTCCTGAATGACAGCCCAGAGGCAGTGCATGTGTGTGCGGTTAGGTGGGAAAAGAAACGTTTCATGTTTGACGGGAACCATCAATAAAACGGCAACCATGAAATCACCTCAAAACCACCTGAACCTGGTCCGAGAGAGTGTGTTAGAGTGTGTGTGTGTGTGTGTGGGGGGGGAACGAGGGAGAGCGAGGGAGAACCCAAAGGACATGTATTGACCTGCGTTCTTTTCTATAATCTGTTTCACGCCTCCAAACTTCCAATTGATGACCACGTTAAGTCAATTTTTTTGTGTGCAGAGATGGTTATAGTATAGGAAAAAAAGTTTGATTTAAGCTTGTCTCATAGTGCACACATGTTTCAGTCAAATCTGGGGGTGTTTTGCGTTTCTTTGTGGAATAAATTAACAGTTTGTTGCACAGCAATTAGCATGAAAAAGCAAGCGGCTTGTTTCCAGTCAATTTAACATCAAGCCATCTCTCTGTGCTTTTCTTAACCCCCACTCTTCTTCTGCTCCCTCAGCCCCCGAATTTTATGGCTGGCATTGTGGCGAGGTGAAGCGCAATGAGTGGGAGGAGCGCTAGTTAACCAGGAACATAGCATGAATGGTGTGTGTGTGTGTGTGTGTGTGTGTGTGTGTGTGTGTGTGTGTGTGTGTGTGTGTGTGTGTGTGTGTGTGTGTGTGTATCTGCATGCATATGTATGTGCGTTGCTGGATGTTTTGGTCCACATAGAATAAGTCACCCTATTCACACACTGCACATTAAAAAGTGAGTACACATAAAGAAGTCATTTTCTGAAGACGAGAGCCCACAGAAAAAGGATATATTTAAACTTTCAAGTCTGAAGACTTGATTCTTTGTTTGAAATAGTGTGAAATGTAAAATATTTTAAATTGTAATTATTTGCTAATGTCATGTTTTATAAGATAAGACTGACTTTATTGATCCCACACAGGAAGTTAAAGTGTCAATTCGAAGTCTGAGCACTGAAAAGAAGTTAAAGTGTTAGAGATTAAACGTTGATATGCAAATTATAGGCTAATCAGTGACATCTTGTTGAAGGGTAAGCGCTAAGAAAACTTACTATTAATTTATATGTTCTGAAAGCAGTTAAGTAGAGGAAGCGCTGGAGATAATTTTGTGCACTTAAAGCAGCTGAAATTTCCGTTTACATGCAAGCATTGATGGCGGTTGATCTGTTAGTAGATATGCAACATCTTAAAAGTAGTTGAACTGTTGAAACAACACACACCAGCTACAGGGAATTCCAGGGGTCTCAAATTTTTTGGGGGAATTTCTATTTGCTGTTGCAGGTTGACACCTTCCGCAAATCCTTACAACAGAGGTGGTGAGTAAAATAGTTGCATTAGCACAATAGCATTTTGTGTGTGGTGGCACGACAACACCAAGGAAACAATGTAATGTAATGTTAGGTTTAGGCAACAAAAGGAACACTAGGTTTCGGAAAAATGTCACCAACGTATCTTCACAATAATTTAACACTGTGGGACACAAACACCGGTCTTGAATACCGGTCTCATAGAGACCTGTGTTTGTCTGGCTCATTAATTTTTCCTCCCTCCCGCCCTGTGTGTCTCTTTCACTGTATAATAACACACTGTTTAATACTACGTCACTAGCCCTGACTGTTGCATCATGACCGTGAATGCATTTAATTTGTGAGTCACTAAAAAGGATCTTAAATTACTTTCCATAGGCATTGTTATCATGGTGCTAACACGTATTTTAATACCTTGCCTGCCATTTCAGGTATTTCTGTGAGACCAAGTTACACTGGAGAGTCAACTTCCAATGGGATGTTCATTTTGACAGAGAGAAACAATCATTGTCTTTTTGTCTAACCAATCTGTATCTATCAGTTATTGGTAACTTAGTCCATGGCATTGTTGTATTTCTTACCAATAACATTAGATAGCTGCTTTGTGAAATATACCACAAAACTAATGTTTAATGCCATAGTTTGACATGTTTAAAAATATTTTTATTTAGTCCGGTCACTTTAAATATCGCACAAGTGCGCACTCACATCCACACACTCTTGGCTGTCATGGCTTATTGTCTTCAGGGTAGGAAAGGAAGAAGAGACCCCACAAACAGGCCTTCTGGTTGGATGGGGGGCTCTACTCAATCACTACTGGCCTCAGACAGACAGATGGACTGCTGGCCAATGAGACGCACACAAACGCACACACACACACACACACACCTCGGAGATGACCTAGACCCCCCACGCTGAGGTAGCAGTGATCAGATGCATCAAGTCTATCCATCAACACTGAAAGTGAAAAATGACGTCTGGAAGTGTATGATTATGCTCCTGGGCCTCTACGCATCAATCAACGGACACACAGACACACACACACACACATTGGACCACACATTAAACGCAGAGAAGACGCAGAACTTGAAAAATGAACACGAGTAAATTAATCTCCCTGTCTGAGGTGTGTGTGTGTGTTGGTGAGGAGCAGAAAGAGGGATGAACAGTGTTATTGGTGAAGAGAACAGAGATCACGGTCAGAGCAGGATTTAATCAAGGAGAGAGAGAGAACACGTTTGTGTACGTGAGTGAGTGTGGTGAGGTTTATCTGATCTATGATTCTTCACTGGTTGGTGCTGAAGAACATCACCAGCTTCAGTTCAGGAAAAACAAAAAATCTTACACAAGGGTTAGAAGAGATTAGAGAAATAAAAAAAACATGTGTGACATGTCTAGCATCACCGGCCTTTCTGTTCTTACGTCTTCATCCCCCGCTCCTCATCTTCTTCTTCTTCCTCCTCCCTCTCATCCGCCTTCCTCCCTGGTGCACAAAACACAGTGCTATTGGAGCGTGTGTAATTCATAAATGGTGATGTGTGTGTGTGTGTGTGTGTGTGTGTGTGTGTGTGTGTGTGTGTGTGTGTGTGTGTGTGTGTGTGTGTGTGTGTGTGTGTGTGTGTGTGTGTGTGTGTGTGTGTGCGTGCGTTGGATGAGTCTCAATTTGTGTGTCAGAACCAGCTGTGGCAAATAGACCATAATAACAGACTTTAAATGCCACATCCGCTCCTACTTATCACGTTAACCCCTACACACTCACCACATGCGACATGGAAAAGTGCTACTGGTCTTCTGTTCATCGATGTTGAACAGGAGATGAGGAGCCCCTTTTTTAAAGTAAAACAAAGAAATGAAGCATTTTGTGTGTGGTGGCACGACAACACCAAGGAAACAATGTAATGTAATGTTAGGTTTAGGTAACAAAAGGAACACTAGGTTTCGGAAAAATGTCACCAACGTATCTTCACAATAATTTAACACTGTGGGACACAAACACCGGTCTTGAATACCGGTCTCATAGAGACCTGTTCTTGTCTGGCTCATTAATTTTTCCTCCCTCCCGCCCTGTGTGTCTCTTTCACTGTATAATAACACACTGTTTAATACTACGTCACTAGCCCTGACTGTTGCATCATGACCGTGAATGCATTTAATTTGTGAGTCACTAAAAAGGATCTTAAATTACTTTCCATAGGCATTGTTATCATGGTGCTAACACGTATTTTAATACCTTGCCTGCCATTTCAGGTATTTCTGTGAGACCAAGTTACACTGGAGAGTCAACTTCCAATGGGATGTTCATTTTGACAGAGAGAAACAATCATTGTCTTTTTGTCTAACCAATCTGTATCTATCAGTTATTGGTAACTTAGTCCATGGCATTGTTGTATTTCTTACCAATGACATTAGATAGCTGCCTTGTGAAATATACCACAAAACTAATGTTTAATGCCATAGTTTGACATGTTTAAAAATATTTTTATTTAGTCCGGTCACTGACTCGACACAAATGCATTTGCAGCCTGGCAAGATGGATTTTCGTGTGATATGTTTTTCCTGCAATTCTCGCATGTTTCTGTGATGACGCAAGAATCCAGCTACTGTGCAAGGTAAGTGGGAAATGGTAGAAAAATACATTTAGATTTCTAAAACAAAGCAATGCAAATGTAATGTTAGTTTTTATGTTACATATATTTGATATGTAGCAAATTACCAAATAGGATTTTAAGTATTGAAATGGCCTTTAAAACTGTTTTTGTTTTCCTGCAGGTCTGTTGCCATGAGAACGTTGGCTGTGTTGACCAGAGCAGATATTCATGAAGGCTAACTGACAGAAAAAACACCAAGAATGCAGGTAAGAGATGAATACAAGGAGAGCAGGGTGAATTGAAGAAGGAGGAGGGAGATGAATGTGTGTGATTAGACGCAAACCAACACACCGTTCACCAGTCATCGTGGGAAAACTTAAATCATATCAGGTAACAGAACTGACGTCACAATGACAGGAGATTAGAAATACAGCACTGAGACAGACTTCAACAGTAGACTTCACATATTTAACGTCACAGGTTGATGTTGAATAAGGAGACGTTCACACACAGCTTGTTTAGTCCGGTTGAACTGAACTCTTTGTTTGGTATGCAGACAAAACAATCACTGGAAGTGTACAATTTGTGTCTAATCATTGGTAAAAAATACAATTGCTTCTCCTGTTTCGGTGTCTGGTGAACAAGCTGCATATTTATTCGCATTTGCTACCCCTTTAATTTGGTGAATTTATTGTTTATCAGACTATAAATGAGACAATAAGCTTCCTAGCACATGCCTGCGGTCCCTCCACCACCTTTCCCCAACTAGTAGACCAGTTCGCCGGTAGGAGAGCGGTCGGCAACTCCTTAATCTCCTTGCGTGGTGGATTTAAGGGCTAGGTCCAGTCTCTGGCTACCAGCCTGCTGTTCGGCTCATTTTCTGAAACGTTAAGCATGTGTGTAGCAGGAAAGCATGGTGGAATTAGCACGCTAGCTAGCTAACTAGCCAGTAGCAAAATGAGTTAAACTTAACAACGTAATGGTTCATTCACATACTTTTGTCACAGCATGTATGACCAACAATCGAGCGTCATCTCCACCAAATTACTTTTGTTTGCACTTTCTGGACCTTTTAAGTTTTTCTTTGTGGATGCAAACCTGACCAGTTGGAAAACTGAAACAATGTGTCATGCTTGCTTTAGTTTGATCCAGGTGCAAGCCTGCCCTGAGATGATGTCACATACATCACCTTACACAAAGACTTTTGTTGTTAGAAGTGAACAAGTACAGAACTTTATTCTGAACTTTGAAACAGAAAGATTTAAAGCCAGAGTCTTGGTTTGTGTTCCCTCTTTCCGCTAGCATCTATTTCATGAAGTAAAGTATAATATTCTTATTTCGTTAGGGACCTCATGGCAGCTGCAGGTTTAGTAACAAAGGAGACACTTTCTAAGAGGCAGCTATAGTAAGTCAACGTGAGTGGCTAAAAGCTATTGATCTGCAATCAACACGCTCCATTTGAAACGTAAGAGATAAAGCCACCTAACAAACGTCAACAGAATTTGAAGAAATCAATGAGGACTCCTCCTCCAGACGCATCTCATTAATATGTTGGCGCTCAGAAAGGCTGCTCGGCATAAATCAGCAACTTTATTGTCAGTAGTTAACAGAGACGAGACGAAAGTTGATGGAAGAGCGGAGAAACTCATAACGCAAGCAGCTTCGGCAAAGATACCATTTTATAGCGCTTTTATAGTGTGTGTGTGTGTGTGTGTGTGTGTGTGTGTGTGTGTGTGTGTGTGTGTGTGTGTGTGTGTGTGTGTGTGTGTGTGCGTTTGCTTGTGTGTGTGAGCTGTTCATCCACTCCAGTTACTAATCACAGTCTCATTCTCTCTCACCCTGCATAATTCTCCCCCTCGCCTTTATAAATCTTTCCACTCTCTCCACCTCTTCCTCTCTTTCTGAGGGCAGAGACAGCAGATGTGTTGGCAGCTTAAATGACCTCTGTGATGTATGACTTTACAAACCACAGGCATCCATCAACCCTAACCTAAGTGTGTGTGTGTGTGTGTGTGTGTGTGTGTGTGTGTGTGTGTGTGTGTGTGTGTGTGTGTGTGTGTGTGTGTGTGTGTGTGTGTGTGTGTGTGTGTGTGTGAGAGATGCTACTCATGAAGTACAATTTCAATTCACCTTCAGCCCAAACTTGTGCCTAACAAACAGAGACCTCTCCTCTGCTCACCCATGAATCCACCCTCCTCCACCTCTTCCCCCCCCTCATTTCATGAATGAGCGTGTCTACTGGTATATGTAGATGTGCTGTATACATGAATGTGAATGAAGCGCTTCAACAGTGTAATTACATTGGCCAGGATTCCCTCAGTCTGCAGCATAGATAGACTGATGAGAGATGCTCTTTCTGACCTCTCTTTCTGTGTTCTCTGTGTGTGTGTGTGTGTGTGTGTGTGTGTGTGTGTGTGTGTGTGTGTGTGTGTGTGTGTGTGTGTGTGCGTGTGCGTGCGCAGTAAAAGCTTATTTGATGTGAGAACATGCAAGACAGCAAAAGACAGTTCGAGTTTATGTGTTTGCACAAGATAAAAGTGGCATTTCAGAGCTTATTGATCCTTTATTGTAAGTGCGGATGAAATGGGATCTTGTAAATCGCTTATGTGAAAGTTTTCATCACAGCAACCAGAACACGTTTTCCCTGCTCGGCTGCCACAGTCGTCGATCAGCCTCACGCTGACAGATGGTGGACGTGCCCTCTCCACGCAGTAATTACAGGAAGCCAGGGAGGAGCTGCTCCAGGCACATCCTGGCACACGGCTCACCTGGACGACTTTTTTCCTCTCTCAATTTGTTTTAGGGGTTGAGTTTAAAGGGCATCAAAAGAAAAATGTGGGTCAGTCAGTCAGAGATACCCCTCTGTGGCAAGACGTGTAGTGGTAAATTAAGAAAAGACCCACAAAACATGTTTTCCTCTGGCACTTTTAATACTCGGGACATATTTTATGATTTCTGAAGTTTTGTGTCAGTAGTCAAAAGTAGGTTAACACTGTTATTAGACATGATAATGTAAAAGTTTGATAACTACTTTCAGTTCAGTTTAGTATTCATAATATTGTCTCTAAGGGAAATTTTGTCATAAACTTGTCCCTGCTATTCCTAATAACAAATAACAAATAACATACAGAAACATACAACGTATTTAAACACAGCTTGGTAGAATATGAAATTAACATTTAGATAAAAGTGCACATTATATTTGACACATATTCACATATTTATTTATATCTGTAAAGATACAGATGTACAGCAGTTACTATTTAAGTCGACAGTGGATTGGCAATTCATTAAAAAAGAAATAGATTTTGGTGGAGTGCGTTCTTAGATCACCAAAATGTAAGGCAACCAAAAATAAGAAAGGAAAAAGATCCCATGCCTCATTATATTCATTTAACATTTGAATAAATATGGTAAAGAGGAAGGAGACGGCAACAAATCAGAGGAGAGAGAAGGGGGGTGTTTCAGTCGATTCAGATGCATGAAAACAGATTCTTAAATCACTTTTGAAGTTTGAGCATTGTCAATCTTCACATGAAGCACCTACATCACTGTCACAAATGCACCACAGGACAGAGCAGAATCTCCTACCTGTTTGCCTTTTCTTTCTTTGTTTTACACAAATTGATTGACCGACCCCCTGGCTGTAATGCATATTTTTGTGTCATGTTTCGCAGCTTGCCTTTTGACTCTCTGATTCTCCTGCTAATTGTCCCAGCAGGGCAGCTGACCAAGATGGCCGCCCTGCCCTCTGGATCACCGTGACTATACTTGGCCAACAAAAGAGGAGTTGAGGAAAACACCAAGGAGAAACAAAATACCTCACCCATCCCTCTCCCCGAGAAGTGCCAGATCTTTATTTCACTCTTTTCTCTCTGCTTTTTCTGTCTCAGTGCCCACGAAGTGATTGGAAAGCACACGACAATCTTTTTTTGTTGACGTTCGATGGCGCGTGATAATGTGGTCATTATCGCCACTAAAGGAACAGGTTGGGGCTCAGACAGGGTTTCATTGGGGCCCTTTAAAGCGCACCCACACACACACACACACACACACACACACACACACACACACACACACACACACACACACACACACACACACACACACACACACACACACACACACACACACACACACACTCTTTCAGTGTGGGAAAAGAATGCATTTAAAAGAGGGACAGCTGTTTGGGTGGCTCGTGAGGACGGCAAGATGGCCTACTGTAAACTCCACCTGTGCATTGGGCCGTGCCTCAGGCTGTGGGGGAAAGCCAGGGCCAGCGTGGGAGCCTGTGATTTTGTGCGGTCCACTGGGACGTGTGTATTAATGTGAGCGGTCTACCAAAAATGACACCCAAATATATTTATAGTAGGCCATATTTAATTGTGATTTGTCAAAAGAAAGTTCCCATAAAAACCTTTTCAAAGTACCAGAAATCAAAATGTAATGTCTGCATTTTACACCTTTTTTAGGCTGATTATGTTACCCCTAAAATCATTGCCATAAACCAACATAGTACACTATTGAAACAAAATGCAGATATGCCCTTTCTAGTTGGATATCATTCACAAAATTCAAGTTGAAAATTCAGCATCTTCAAAACTAAATGATCTTCAGCTTGTCGTGATTGTTTATAGTCCATATCTTATAATCTAACTGTCTATATCGCTCTACTGTTAAATTCATACTGAAATAAATACAACAGATACATTTATGACTTAATACATCCCATCATGTGATTTAAAGGTAGCCACACCAAATTGTCAAAAGTTGAGATTGCATCAATGCTGAGATTTGATAAAATAGTTGTTTTTTTCCCCTAATGCCTCATTTGGCTATGTTGAACAACAAACTAAATTACAGATATCTTTTCATTAAAAATGAATATCTATTTAAAACAGATAACAATAAGTAAATTTACTCTAAGCTTTAGATAGTAATGGCTTTCTCTCAACATAGCTTTCTGTGGCCAACGTGCTGTAACAAAATCCAGTAGGTGCAATAGCTGCTTTTAAAGCCCACAAACTAAAAATGAAATAAAACTTTTACCAAATGATAGACTACCTGCACAAATCTGTTTAAAGGAGTGGAATAATAAGTATGTGTATTTGTATATGTACATCTGACATTAGAGTTGCATCCATATGCCTTGTTTTCAACATAATTTAAATAATGTACATGACCTACTCTTACACATCTTAATACATTTTTATAATTATCTCCTAAAACATAAAGAAAAGTGTTAAATGTAAGCATGCTGATGGAGTGAACTATTTGTCTTTGCATAGCATCACCAAAATGAATCTTGCGCACCATCAATCACCCAGTGTAAACGCTGTGTGTGTGTGTGTGTGTGTGTGTGTGTGTGTGTGTGTGTGTGTGTGTGTGTGTGTGTGTGTGTGTGTGTGTGTGTGTGTGTGTGTGTGTGTGTGTGTGTGTGCGTGTGTTGGGGGTTTGAGTGGATGAGGAATGTGATTAACTTTTCCGTCTATGTGTGTCCAGCTGACTTCATTCAGGCTGATAGAACAAGAGAGATGAAGAAAGGGCAGGGAAGCAGTTAATACCAAACAAATGAAGGAAATGGATTAAATCCTTCTGTTTTATTAAATTTGAAATTCAAATGAAATGCTTCCTCTGTGGCTCTGCTCATATATTAAGAGGCTGAAGATCATTCTGGGTTATTTCTAGGGAGTGCGTCATCATATTGGTCAATCCCCCATGATTTAAGAATCACAGTACATATTTACCTGTTTACATTCCGGTGATAAAAGCTCTCCCTCACAGTGTTTACAAAGTCTGAGCCATAACGGGTATTTAAATGATCTATGGAATGGAGGAAAGCACAGGAAGAGGTGTTTTTTGAAAGACAACATTTGTTTTGTGTTGAATGAGATGAAATTGTGGAGGCAGTGGTGGTGTCCTCCCCTCCCTGCCCCAGGGCTGACTAGATACGCCCCAGGGACGGGATGGGACGTCCCCGGCCTGCCTCTCATTCATCAGCCTCTCCCGATGTATGGCTTCACAACATCAGTAAAAAGAAACATCGGGTTGTATAGCTGTAACAAAGCCTTCCTCTCTGAAAAATTCAAGGTTAACCTTTTACCTAAATGCACTAGAACGTGTCTGCTTAAACTGTCCACAAAGTGCTCATCCATCTGGAAAGTGCTGTTGCTTTTGAGTTTCTCAATCTTTTTTGTTTGTTATATTGTGTATGTTACTTACAAAAAAAAATTACAATTTTGAATTTCATTTGGTAACCACAGTGGCCTGGATCTTTAATGTCCCGTGGTTCCTCCACTTTTCCTTGGTTCATTATGCAGCCTTGTAGTGTTTGAGCTTTGTATGAATAAAAAAAACTGCTAGATTAAATAAACAAACACTTGATAACTGCTCATTAAAGCTGCTGCCATGTGTAATAACACATTATGACACATGTACAAGCTCAGTCACATTACTGTTTGAAGTTAGGGGAGTGAGTTAACGTGAAGGGTCAAACTGAATTTATCGTTTTTCACTTCATATTTTCTTTTCATATTCTCTCTCTCTCTCACGCCAGAGTCGAGAGAGCCTCACTTTTCAAATTTACGACGACCTGGAGCTGATGTTTAGTGACAGTCAGAGCTGGTCTCTGATTGGTCCTCTGGTTCTCAGCGGCTCTTCAAAGCCACAAAGAACCCACAACTACAGAAGCAGTCAGAGAGGAAACACAGACTCACACACACTCACAGACACACTCACTCAGACATCACAGCACGGACCATGGCTGCTACTCTGCTCGGGGTAAGTCTGCTTCTCTAACATATTTATCTAGTACATGATAAATATTGTTATATTATCTCTAAATGGCTCAGCATGTCTGTGGTATTCAGGGAACCCAGTTCAATTCGCACGTCAAGCTATAGTTTTCCAATAATGTTCCCATATAATATCATTTGTTTACATAATCTATTAATCCGACAGCAGTTGTTTCCTTTGTTTTCACTCATCATGACAGTAAAGCTGATCGGAGTTGTCAGAAGTCAACGTTGTTGGAAGAGACACAGAAAACCATTTTATTTTTAAAAACGTTCTCATTGTGATGTCATTAATCTGATGAAGTGTACTTCCATTTACCATATATATCCATGTTATGTGCTATCCATAATATGAGGCCAGAGGAACACTTAAACTATGTAACATTATTCGGAGGCGGCTGTGGCGTAGTGGAGAGCAGGGTAGTTCTCTCGGTGGTTCGATACCCGGCTTCAGCAGTCGATGTGTCCCGGGTGGACTGGATGTTGCATGAATGTTAGTTAGAGTCTGATGGTGGCACCTTGATGGTAGCCTGTCATCAGTGTGTGAATGGATGAATGATATGTAATATATATATACTACTGAATGATATGTAATATATATATACTACTGAATGATATGTAATATATATATACTACTGAATGATATGTAATATATATATACTACTGAATGATATGTAATATATATATACTACTGAATGATATGTAATATATATATACTACTGAATGATATGTAATATATATATACTACTGAATGATATGATATATATATATATACTACTGAATGATATGTAATATATATATACTACTGAATGATATGTAATATATATATATACTACTGAATGATATGTAATATATATATACTACTGAATGATATGTAATATATATACTACTGAATGATATGTAATATATATATACTACTGAATGATATGTAATATATATATACTACTGAATGATATGTAATATATATATACTACTGAATGATATGTACTACTGAATGATATGTAATATATATATACTACTGAATGATATAATATATATATACTACTGAATGATATGTAATATACTACTGACTGTAAGTCATGCTAAATGACTGTAATGTAATGTAATGTTAGATGCTATTTAAGAAAGGAGATGCACTTATGACTTCTGGTGACTAGTAGTTCTCTTGAATACCTATGTTGAATACACTTATTGTAAGTCACTTTGGATAAAAGCGTCTGCTAAATGACTGTAATGTTAATACATGTTATCTATGGTTTTGCAATGTTTATGCACCCCATGTTTCGGCCATGCCTCCTTGGTGTAAACCCCTAAATGCCCCTAAATGCCCCTAAACGTCCTCCATGTCTCCCCGCAGGAGGAGCCCCGGCTGGGCGGTGCTCCTCTGGCTCTGCTGGCCGCCACCTGCAGCAGGATCGGTGAGCCCAGCCCGTCCTGCTCCCCGGCTCTCTCCGACGGTGTTCACGGATACATGAAGGGCTTTCACCCGTGGAAACGAGGCGCACAAAGCACCAACAACCTCGGGGCTTGCTTCAGCCCCCTCGGGGTTCCGTCCAGGAGTACCGGGACCGGCCTGGACAGCTCCAGCTCCAGCTCCAGTGCTTTCTCAGTGACCAACTCACCTTTTGGAAATGACATCTACCAGTCAGAAAACAACCCACCTGACCCTTCACACACCCAGAGGTCTGTGTTTCTGACCAAGTTCCCCTCCTCGGTGGAAGGCATAGCAGGGATTTATCCGAGGATGCACTCTCACCCCTACGACTCTTGGTTCAAGCCTGTGGGGGATGTCAGCACCGGGTCGGCTGCTTGGTGGGACGTGGGGACCAGCTGGGTGGACGCACAGAACCAGTCCGGGTTACCCTCCACTCTGAGCGGCTACAGCTCCGACTACAGCTCGGCCTTCAGCTCAGGTGCGTCCCAACACCTGCACCCCGGCTCTCAGCACCTGTTTGACGGCTTCAGGCCACCTGTCCCTGCTCCTTATGCAGATCCTCCAACGACAGGACCCCCCGTGGTGTCTCTTCCAGCATCGTCCCGGTCCTCCTCCAGGCGGTACTCCGGCAGGGCCACGTGTGACTGTCCGAACTGCCAGGAGGCGGATAGCCTCGGACAAGGAGGCTCCAGTCCCCGGCGGAGAGGCCTCCACAGCTGCCACATCCCGGGCTGTGGGAAGGTGTACGGTAAGACGTCTCACCTGAAGGCTCACCTGCGCTGGCACACCGGGGAGAGGCCGTTCGTCTGCAACTGGCTCTTCTGCGGGAAACGCTTCACTCGCTCCGACGAGCTCCAGAGGCATTTACGCACTCACACCGGGGAGAAGAGGTTCGAGTGCCCGACGTGTCACAAGAGGTTTATGCGTTCAGATCACCTGAATAAACATGCGAGGACGCACAGTGCGGAGGGGTCGGAGGATGGAGCCGAACCGGGACCCGGTAAGGTGGGCAGCGACACGGACAATAGTGGCACCGGGAGCCCGAGCCAGTCTCCCGGTGGACAGGTGCGTCAGACTGTCCAGACCACCGAGGGACAGGTGGAATAACTTACAAACAACTTACAAATAACTTACAAATAACTTACAAATAACTCACACACCAACACTGCATCAGCCTCTCATCAGATGTATGGCTTCACAACATCAGTAAAAAGAAACATCTGGTTGTATAGCTGTAACAAAGCCTTCCTCTCTGAAAAATTCAACCTTTTACCTAAATGCAGGGGCGCCGAAAAGGGGGGGTAAAGGAGACGGATTCTAGGGGCCCATGATGGAGGGGGGGCCCAGAGAGGCCCCTAATGATGATGAAATTATAATACAGAAAAAATTCAGAGTTAGTGAGTTAGTATTCAGAGTGCTCAGTTCTTCCCCTACTGTACATGTCAACTGTCATGCTGTTCTTCTTTCACAAATATGGTAATGATAGTCAAAAATACCATTAAAATGCATAATTGTATGTAAAATAGCATCAAAAAATTTTGCCGCTGTGTTGGGGGCCCTGTAAAGATTCTTTTCATGGGGCCCAAAATCCCTAGCGGCGCCCCTGCCTAAATGCACTAGAACGTGTCTGCTCAAACTGTCCACAAAGTGCTCATCCATCTGGAAAGTGCTGTTGCTTTTGAGTTTCTCAATTGTTATCTTTTTTGTTTGTTATATTGTGTATGTTACTTACAAAAAAATTTCATTTGGTAACCACAGTGGCCTGGATCTTTAATGTCCCGTGGTTCCTCCACTTTTCCTTGGTTCATTATGCAGCCTTGTAGTGTTTGAGCTTTGTATGAATAAAAAAACAACAACAACAACAAAAAACTGCTAGATTAAATAAACAAACACTTGATAACTGCTCATTAAAGCTGCTGCCATGTGTAATAACACATTATGACACATGTACAAGCTCAGTCACATTACTGTTTGAAGTTAGGGGAGTGAGTTAACGTGAAGGGTCAAACTGAATTTATCGTTTTTCACTTCATATTTTCTTTTCATATTCTCTCTCTCTCTCTGCAATTTGGAGCACGCCAGAGTCGAGAAAGCCTCACTTTTCACGACCTGGAGCTGATGTTTAGTGACAGTCCGAGTGCATCAGCCTGTATGGAGTGTTGCTTTTCTTGGACACTTAAAAAATGGCACTTTATGATGAACACAAGCTGTGGATGAACTCTGTGTCCTTACCTCATCTTATTTGTAGCCTTCTTAAAAACAATAAATTTTTACTCTACAGCTTATCAGACTTGTGTTATTTTGATGACGTTATTATATGAGGCTAATTTATTCTACAAATTGTTTTTATTTAGAAATTAAACAAGTGGACTGTCATATCATTATGCTACTTTGTGGTTATAGGTTAATTAGGTTTGGTTAAAAGACTACATTTTGTATGATGCTTCTCTGCTTGTTAGTCATGATAATAATTTATAACTCAATAAAAACAGTACCATTTTTGGACATATTTTGTCTCTCATTAAAGCTGATAGTCTTATGATTTTGCTTAAGCATTTTTTGTATATTCTATGAGTTAAGAATATATATATATTCCTTCCGAGAAATACAAATATAAAACATCATATAACTAATATTTAATAACTATCTTGACTTTTTCAAACCAAGAAAATCACATATACACTATATACGAGAGTTTCTATATCAGGTATGTGAAGTTTATCCATTCAGCGTATATCTGAAACTGACTGTTGATTTGATATATTGATTTTGTGGTGTTCTTTTCATTATATCAGACATTGTTTGTACAGATATGCACCATTAAATCAATAAAATTACAAATTGAGGTCATATTTCAGTTGAGTATAATCAAGGCCTAAAGCAAGCGTGTGACAACAAAATTTGCCTGATAAAGGTACTGAAACGATTTCAAGTCTGAGCTGCACTGTTGAAGAAAGAATATCGGTTCATTCATCTAAAACTGTCTTTTGCACACTTTCTGTTCCTGCCTATTTCTTATATTTATATCTATAATATTTACAGTGATCAGTGTCACTCATCTCATACCTTAGTGAGCCACTCCACCTAGTGTTCAGTTTATACAAGTGTTTTTGGACCACATGTGTTGGTCACACATGTTGTGTACATTTTGTTGCATCACAAAATATAAATATAAGTATTTTCTCGATCTGTACATTCAACTGACCTGGAAACATTAACTCTATATTCATTTAAAAATACAGGCTAGCTGTCAAATGAGACAGTTTAATTAGTTACTGCCCTATATGAAATAAATATGGCCATGTTTCACCACACTAACATGAATTTATATACAACCTGTTGGTAAAACAAAGCTAAAGTACTCAAGAAATGATTAAAAAGATCTTGCACATTTTATTGTGATGAAAATATTCATGCTACACAACTAGTCACATTAATTGACAGGAAAACTACACAGAAAAGTGCTGTTGTTATTCCGAACTCAGTGCCCGGTTAGATGAGATGATTAAAACCTTATTGCTGAAATATTCTCATGGTTATATTGGAGATAGAGACCGCTCTTCATAAACACAAACAGTACTCACTTCCTGTTATACACGTAGCCTTATCATAAAATAGCACAACTAACATAACATAAATTTAAAAAAAAAACTAATAATAAAATCAAAATAAATTATAATTAGTGTTCCTGACTTACAGTAAAAGAGAGCAGCTATTGCCGTAAACAACATTATGTTAAATAAAATTAAAAAAAGAACAGGGTTGGGGAAGCGAAAGTCTCCCAAGATGCTACCGGCCCTCTGGATCCAGAGGATCAAGTACATGAAGGGTGTTAATCCACCTCTGATCTCAGTACCTTCAGAGCTAATCAGTAATGGCTCTGAGATGATCAGAAGATGCATTCAGACACAGTTCTGCTGCTGTCTCTGTTAGAGAGGCCCCATGTGCAAACATTTGACGATGGTGTTGCCATTAATTGTCAGTATGTTGATTTTTAAAACATGATTTTTCAGTTCATTGTTATTCCAGTGTTGTGGATTTGTTACATTAGCTTTAAATGCACTTAATGCGTAGACGTAGATAGATGCTTTCTAATGCCCAACATATAGAAATCCCTGTCATTTCAAACCCACCGTCACAGCTCTCCTACCTCAGAGTTTTCAGTAGTATAATGCAAAACAAGTGTTCTAGTGCAAGTCTAACCAGATTATCAAAAACACATGAAACTATATTCTAATTCGTCATGATAGAAAAATGCCATAAAGTAACAATCATTTGCAATGCAGTTGATCGGTTGATAAAAACAAAATACAACAAAGAAACTAGAAGACAAGGTTTGCTACAAATGGAATAAAAAATAAAAAGGCAAACATCTCATTGGTGTTCTCTGTGACTTAAATCCCAAGGCGGTACAGCTGAGGTCAGTAATGTGTTGACAGTATTATTGGAGAGAAAATGTTGTACCTCAAGCCGTCCACTGGGGGGCAGACTAAGACCTATGGAGTGTCACACAATCACAGAAACGTCAAACATGTAGTGTTTTACTATAAAAATCATAAATAGAAAGCCTGTATAGACAATAAATGCATCTACCTGCTCCACACACACACACACACACACACACACACACACACACTCTCTCTCTCTCTCTCTCTCTCTCTCTCTCTCTCTCACCCACACATAACTTAGCTCTCTAAGAGGAAGAGGAGGTGGGGGACATTTGCTCTTTGTTTCATCTTGATTTTTCCAGGTTTCATTTCCAGGATACTGGCCTCATTAGTCGAACAGTGGATACGAGTTTGGTCAGTTCATTTAACAAATATGATCCCATGGAGGTTTCACAGTTTAGTTCATCATTATCAGTCTCCACATGCGCGGGTTGAAGTTTTAGAAGGTTTAAGAAGGTTTAAAGGCAGAAAAGAAGCCTTTACTTGACCCTCCTTCTTCTTCATGTCTCTACTAACTTCCTTCCAGTTTTGACCTTTGCCCTTTACCTAGCACTGCCAGGGGTCGCCATGGGGCATCTTGGGACCCTGGATGTGCATCTCGACGGGGCGGTCAGGTGAACAGTCCCTCCTGTAAGTAACCGTTTTCTCATTGGTTGTTGGGATGAATGACAGGTCCTGAATAGTGAAAAAAAAATAGTCAGTAATAGCAACACACACACACAAACACACAACCACACATGCACGCATCCTTGATATACAGAGGCACACTCAAACCAAAACACGATACTCAACATGATGATTTATTTAGCTATAGATAAGGGGGCACGAGAGATCAAATTCGATGCAGGATATGCTGAGATACCCGGCCCTTTAGTCCTTTATATGGATTACATTGTAAAAGAAAACATTATACAACTGTTTTAATAGACTGTGTTGTTGTCCATGCGACTAGTTAATTGACTTTGACTTTTAAAATCATTAGAATGCCCCTTTAGTATCAGCAGCTCCTTTTTAGGTAGATTTCTTAAATGTTCAACTTAAGAAGTGGAGACTAACCATTTTTTTAATAATGTAGTCTTTGAGGAATTATGTAAAGCTTAACAATACTTGCAAAACTCCCAGCTAATGTAAATATGAAGTTTTAGCATACATATCCCCAGAAACCCCCCCGTTGTAATTTCCATCGTTCCCTACTTCTCAAAGGTGCAGTACATCATTGCAAAGTCACAAATCATGACGTTGTAGATGGCGAGCAGGGAGTTGAGAGGAAATGTAAAATACAGCTGTACCCCTGACAGCAGACTCAGATTTCTCACTCTCATGGTTTCAGCGGACAGAACACAGGAACAAAACATATCCTGTAGGATTAAGTGGTCCTTAATACTTCTGAAGGCTCAACTCAACTCAATTAAAACCATTAAAACCATTAAAACCCTGTTTTAGCCCTGCTGTGCTGGTGAGCGCCTCAAGCATACTTGACTTTAAATAGCAAACCTTTCCAGTGCAGTGATAGTGTCCGTCTTCAGCAGCGCCCCCTGGTGACAAGCCTCTCTTCTGTAGCAGCAGCCGGGACACGGCCACCACCACCAGCCCGCACAGCACTGTGAGAGCACACACACTCAGGAATGTCCCTACCAGACGGCTGTTGCTGGCACACTCTGTGGACACACACATAAGGTTTCAACATGCAGAGCTGGGACAGGATGCCCTTCTTTGTGATGGGTAAGAACAAAGTTAACGCTCACAGCTTTTACGGCTGGAAGCAAGGAGTAGAATTATAAAGAAATACTCATGTAAAATATAAATACCTCAAAGTTGTGCGTGAGTAATATACTTATTTACTTTTAACACAAACAAACAGACACTCTTACACAGCTCGGTCAGTGACAGCTGAGCCCGTGTTGCTGCACTGAACAGTCAGCTGGCTGTGAATCTGCTGGGGAGCATGTGTGGATGACGGGCTCATTGCTCAACACAAAGAGCCCAAAGAGTACTCTGACATTTTGTAACAGGGTTACCATGGAGACCTGGCTCCTGCTGCAACTGGGAGGAGTGGGTGTGAGCCGGAAGAGAGTGTCCCGTTGGGGTGGAGGGATAGGGGTGAGGGGATAGGGGGAGATAGGGAGGGGGGCGCACAATGAGCGGTGCTGTTCCAAAAAATCGGGAAGGCGGGGATGAACTGTAACACTTGGATGTGCAATGCTGTGTGTGTGTGTGTGTGTGTGTGTGTGTGTGTGTGTGTGTGTGTGTGTGTGTGTGTGTGTGTGTGTGTGTGTGTGTGTGTGTGTGTGTGTGTATGATGGAGAGCTGGGAACTGAAGGGAAATGTAAAATGCAGCTGTAACACTTGACAGCAGGCTTGCTGACTCAAATACATCAGGGTGCAGTAGTTCAGCAATGGTAGCAACGGAAGTGACCTCGAATGAAGGCATGTGTTTCGGTGTGAGATGTGTGTGTGTGTGTGTTGACATTATACCTGGTCTCGTGCTGATGTGAAGCTGAGTTTGGCCCGAATGTGAGCTTGTTTGAAACCGATAGCGACAGCTGTCATTACTGATGTACATACACTGAATCCACATCTCCCCTGCTTGGCCTGAAAAGATATAGAGAGAGAGAGTCGAAGTAAGATGTTATTCAGTCCAGACATGTTAAGCTCCAAATCCTAGTGAAAAGCCTCCAGGATTACTTAAAACAAAAGAATCAGCTAGAGTAGCATTACAAGAAAGCTGCTGGGTTTTAAAGCTCTTTAGTTTTCGCTTTAAATCTGCACCAATCTATAATTCTGTACCTCTGTAACAAGGGATCAAATTACCATGTTTAATGTGAAATGTATCCCTGGTAGTTACAAATCCACATTGAATGAAACCAAACTCAAATGCATCATAGTCTGTAATCTGATCTATCAACTTTCCTCAGATCCAATAAACTGCAAATGGAGCAAAACTCATGTGTAAAATTGTGCTCAGAGCAGCTCTACCTGAGACAACATCCATGTAGCCCACCAGTGGTGCACAGGTGTTGTTGCAATGTCCAGTCTCTTTTTGTGTCAGGCCGTGAGACAGGTGGCAGTCCACACACTTCCTGAGAGAGAGAGAGAAAGAGAGAGCGAGAGAGAAAGAGAGAGAGAGAGAGAGAGCGAGAGAGAGTATACCAGTGTCAGCTTTAGCTAAAAATAGTTCTGTAAGAGCTCCCATCATGCTTTGCGGTAGCAAATTCAAACTGATACGTACCAGTATGATTGGCAGGTGCTTTGGCAAGCAGGACATCTCTCACAGAAGTCTCCAGAGCGTCGGGGGTCGTCGCACACACACTTGCCACACATACATTTGCCCAAACCGCTGCACAGCAACCCGTTGGCTGATTGGCAGGTTGCAGTGGAGACGGGACAACCGCAGCTATCACCAGTCCAGTCGTCCTCACACACACACTCACCTGACACACACACACCACGCCCTGAGAAAGACAGAGAGAGACGGGAGGAGAGAGTGATACAGGAGCAAAAACATTGCAGAGAGTGTATGTTTTTATAGGAACTAGATGTTCATAATACATCATTCTGAAGCTCACCTCCACACAGCAGTCCCCCGTCATACGGGCAGGAGAAGTCGTCTATCTCGCAGTATTTCCCATATACTGTGCCAAGCCTGGTCTGCTCGCACACACACCTCCCACACTCACACACTCCCCGACCACTGCAGTCCACATCAGACCCATCCGCTCTGCAATTCCAGTTTGAATGTTTGTCCGAGTCCTTAATAAGTCCGTGATCTGGCCTCTGCTCCTCATTGGAGCTGCCTCTGCATGGTGATTCGCTCTCGTCATTGCAGCGCCTTGTTGGTCCACAACTGCATCCGCATTTAGAGTGGATCCTAACGACGGTGGATTCGTTATATCCCACTGGTCGAACCAATACTGTTACATCTTCATCGTCAGCATCGTCAGGACAAGAGCGCATTCCGATAGTGATATTGAAGTAAACCTGCAGGGGAAGACAAAAAGGTTAATCACCACCTTGGTCAAGACTGAATTATCACAACACCATTGGATTGATTGCCATGAAATTTGGTACAGACATTAATAGCGCCCAGAGAATAAATCCCAATAACTTTCGTAATTCCCTGACTTTTTCTGTAGTGCCAGCATCAGGTCAAAAGATTTTTCCAATACTTTTGCAACACTATCGCTGTGACAAAATCTGTCCACAGACGAACAGAAACATTAATACCTGGTGACTCACAAGGTCAAAACAATGTCAACAAGCTGTCGTGGCTTTTAAACATACCAACAAAACAAATGAATGATTGATTATTGAACAACCATTTCTTTCTCAAGAGTCTGCAGTTGCTTTAGAGATCCTACACAGATCAAGAGAAATGAAGCTGTGTTAAAATGTATTTTCCCTTATGAAAGTCCTGCTGTAAATCTAAAATGAGCCTCCTTTCACTCTATACCATTTTGCACTCTCTGATAAGACTAAAATACTTGCTGGTTACTTATCTAACATCAGGAGCCAGGAACTGGATTCAAAGTGTTATGCTTCATGTGATTAATTATTCTGTTCATGTGGTTGTATAAGTTATGCAAAAGAGCCAAAGCTTTGAAACAACAGGCATGCCTTTCACTTGATTACCATTCTGGTAAATGTGGGTATTTTCCATAATTCACTCTAATCCACCCGTGGATTAAAGGGCTGGACTTCAGTCTATTAGCACAATGGACTAACTATAGAGCAATCATTAAGTATCTTGGAATTAAGAGCCCCAAAAGGTTACTGGGAAAAGGAGTCTCATCTGCAGTTTAGGGAGTGAACAGGAAGAAAATTTCCAAATGTAATAAAATGCTATAATTAGTACCAAAAGGGGGTTTCTTTGTTTGTAATAGTTGAACTTTTTTTAAGGAGTCTTTTGTATAATCATTACTACTGAAGCAGAAAAGCTCCTCTGCAGTGGTGCAGAATATTTTATAGAGCAGGTACGAAAACAGTGGCCGTCCAGTGACCTATTTCTAAATATAAATGTACTATTTGTTTTGCATAAAGGCTCTCACATTGGGCAAGGTAATGATTAGGACGACTAGGTCATGGAATCACATGGCAATGTTTTCCTGTTAAACACAGCCTCTAATCCGCTCAACTCAGATTATTTACCAAATCTTTAGCTCTCAGTGATGTATGTGTGTGTGTGTGTGTGTGTGTGTGTGTGTGTGTGTGTGTGTGTGTGTGTGTGTGTGTGTGTGTGTGTGTGTGTGTGTGTGTGTGTGTGTGTGTGTGTGTGTGTGTGTGAGTGTTTTCGTATGTGACAAAGTGATCCAATACATTTTCAGTGACATATCCCGGACCTGTAATCAAAGATTTCTGTATAAATAAAAGTAACATTCAGCTAAATTCTTGCATTGTTTTAATCATGTGTGTGCTTTGATTTTGTTGTTTTTTGAAGGAATGCTAGTGTGTTTACCGTCTGGCCGGGCTGCACCCCCGAGCAAATCTGGTCCTTTGCGGTGGATCCATTGGGACAGAGAGGAGACACAGACACCCAGTACCTGCTGACTGCCTTGTCCTCCACTGACACTGATACTGCCACCTCCGACAACAACCTCTGGATGGAGCAAGTGCGGAGACAGATAAGAAGCAACGTTAACTTTACTGCCTGATATCAATGAATTTAATGTATTAAGCTGGCTGCAAGGCGATGTTGGATACGACAAAATAGAGTGGGGAAAACAGTGACAGTTTGAAAATGCAATGAATTTAATCTGTGTGGTTGAAAAGTAATGAGATGAGAGAGAGGGAGAAGTGTGATTAATTAAAGTTGTCACATGTCCCTAGAATGCCCTCCTTTCTTTCTTTCTTTGTGAAATACAGGGGGAAATGAAAAGGGGCCAAAAATAGCATCTTTGTATTCATCTGTGATTAGGACACATGGTTTCCGTGGAGATCTGATAGCTATCATAATGCCAGCTTCTGTTCGGGCTCCGCTGCTTGTGTATGCATGCGTGTGTGTGTATGCATGTGTGTGTGTGTATGCATGCGCGCGCGCGTGTGTGTGTGTGTGTGTGTGTGTGTGTGTGTGTGTGTGTGTGTGTGTGTGTGTGTGTGTGTGTGTGTGTGTGTGTGTGTGTGTGTGTGTCTGCACGTATGCATGGCTGTGCACCCGGATCTGTGGATTCGGCAGATTCTGGAAGCAAACAATGGAGCGCTGTGCCTGAGGCAAGATTATAGCCTAGACTGCTGCCAACTGAACAAAACCCAAGTATCACACACACACACACACACACACACACACACAAGGCCTTACTCCTCCTTAACCTCCTGTTCTCATCCATGTTGTTCTGTTTCATTAGGCCTTCAGTGACCAAGTACATCTCCAATCATCTTCAACTTAAAAATGTAGGTTTGTATAACAAGTGCCTGTCCTTTTTGTGCATTCCTAAACCTAAATCTCCTGAATGAATATAACAGTACACACTTTCTGTAGTAGCACCGATTCTGAGGACTTTTTTTTCCTGCAAACAGGAATGTGCTATTATTGCTATGAGCCAAGTTCATGTCACCTCAGCTCAGATCAGCAGACAAACACTTCTGAACTGATACTGTGTGGGCTCATCAATTCAGCTCACTCTGTGCTGCTGCTCACTTCTAACTAACTTTTCACTTGTCCCTGTCCTTCTCCTTGTTGTCTAAAGGGTGAATTATATACAGATGGCGGACAAAAATGAGAAATATGTTGCAGAGGAGGTGAGTGCTCTGTACCTTGTAAGCGTCCACCACCAGCTCTATAAGGTTTGGGGCCTGAAAGAGGCCTAGCTTTCCCAGGTACGAGCCAGGAAGAAAACGTACCAACTCCTTAAGAAGAAAAGTGAGAAGAGGGTGAATTTAAATGTGTTCCCTCTTATGGAAGCCTCCCAGCCTATAAACTATGCGTGGCAACATTTGTTTTCCCACTTATATACTTTATGCTGTTGTGTGCACACGTGTGGAAGAGATTACCTCGTACCACTGGTACTGCTGCTTCTCCACAGCGAAGATGGAGTACATGTGGTTTTCAAGCAGCTTATCAGACAACTGACCCACACTGGGATGGTCCTGAAAAGGAGACAGCCATTAGACGAAATGCTAAAAAACTTTTTTTCAGGAAAACATTTCTGTTCTCCAGCTGATGTAGTTTTACATTTGGGGAAATAAACATATTTGTTTTTTGGCAAGAGTTAGATACAAAGATTACTCTGTACACAGAAAAGATTAGGCTACCGTCAGCAGCAGCTTAGCATAGCACAAAGACTGAAAACAGCCAGAAACAGCCAGCCAAAGGTAAAAGAATCTGTTTACCAACACCTCTAGAATTCACAAATTGAAACAGTATATCTTGTTTGTTTCATCCGTACAAAAACTGAAAAGACTCATTTAAAGGTTTAGCTCTGACTTCACACCAAGTGTACGCTTCCTCGTGCTCTCACCATCCTAGTGCTTCCTGTGTAGACATTGTTTTCCAGGTGACACAGGCCGTCGTGTGGCGTAACAATCCCTGCCAGCCGGCTGTCCAGGGCGAGGTGAGACGGCTGGTCTGTCATCAGGAGCAGCAGCCGCTTGGCCTCTGGTCGCCAACCCACCGATCTCTAAAAGAGAGACGGAGAGGAGTCAGGACATTGTGTAATGTGAGTAAACAAGTGTATTATGTCTCTGGAGAGTAGTTTTATAGATTCTCTCATTTTTATCCCCTTATATCACTAGGCAACCACATTTATACTGACTGGAAATAATGTGCATGCATTATATTTTTTACACATGTGGTAAGAAACTGCAAATTCAAACATTTTAGCCATCTGAGCTACATTAGTTCCCGTGGTGATCAGCTCTTTCTGTAATGCCAAATAAAAGTTAACACAGCAGAAACCTCTCCACCAGTGATTTGTCATAGACAGTGTGAGAGAAATGGGTTTATGTGAGTGTGTGAGTGTGTGTGCACATGTAAGTCGCTTTGGATAAAAGCATCTGCTAAATGACTGTAAAAAAAAAAAAAAAAAAAAAAAAAAAAATGCAATGTGGATTTAAGGAAACCAAGTGAGTACATAAGTAGGCCTGACATAATAGAGTCTTTTTCTAGAGGGATGACCACTTACTGCCCCCCAGCCCCCTGCATGGTGTGACTCACAGCCCCCCTGCAGTCGTAGTATAAGCAACTCTGTGTGTCTGCCATACCCCAGCAGTGGTGTCATTACTTAATGGGATCCCACTGGTAATATCCAATGCTGAGTCAGAGTGCCACCATTCTCCCAGAATAAATGCTTCTTTCACCAGCGGGCAGACTAATGACCAAATTTGGAGAAAGGCCTCATTTTTCTGAACATTTCCTAAACTTTCAAGGAAACTGAAAATGACCCACCATAAAAGAATATTTAGCTGACTCTGTTTCTCTTTGTTTGTACACACAAGTAGCTCTTGTGTGCCTGACTTTCCAGCTTCTGTTTGTACACACCTGGCAGACAGCAGCTTGCAGCATAGCATCCAGTCCTCCCTCAGGTGTGTCCATGTTTCCAGAGATGCGCTGGCGTTTGATCGTACGCGTGAACTCGCTCATGTTACCGGTCATACTCAGGACGTGGTGGAAGCCGTGGGCTGGACGACAGCGGATCTCATAATCACTGGTGAGAGAAAGAGACGACCTCACGGTAGATCTCAGGACAAACTTTGAAGGAGTTAAATATCTCTTTTATACATCGCAAGAAAATTCACAAAATTAGCTATATAGAGAGGATTAACCCTTCTTTTCTTTTGTAGCAATCAATAATCCAACCAACAGATGGTGTGTTTTACCTGCAGGGGTTGGTGATCTTGGAGGGGTGCACATTGATGTAAGGGGAGACAGGTTTGTCCACAAATGAGCCAAAACCCAGCCAAAGGTCCGAGGAGTGCGCCGTCATACGAAGGGACAGCGCTACACCCACTGTCTTCAACTGGACCACAGAAAATATGCCGAGGTAAGTGGACACAAAATAGTACAGCCGAGGGCGAGTAAAGGACGGTGAGGGGGAGAAGTAGAAAAGCTTTCTTTCTTAAAAGAGATTCATTCAAATATTTAAAAAATGTCAAATTATTGAAATACCATTTAAATAAATGAGTCTGAGCTCTGACATTTCTGCAGTTTATTTCATGCCAAATGACAAAAGTCTTGGGTTTTTACAATATGGTTTAAAACAGTTGTGATGATCCAGAATTTAGTTTAAACATTTGGAAAACACTCATTCCTTTAGAAAAATAAGTGAAAAGCTTCAACACCTACATGATCAAGGTTTTCCTGCATAGATGCTGATACATCAACCAGGTAGTACAGATCCACAGGATAGCGCTCCAGCTGCTTCACAGCCACCACGACGCTAGCCTCTGAACCTATGCAGACACACGCATATGATAAAATAATACATGTAAAACTTTACCGTAACTGCTTCATCACACACTTAAGCAATATGAAAACATCGAAAATCAGAGATAAACCATTTTATACTTGACTAAATGTTGCAATCGAGGCAAAAATCCAGAGTTTACGGTCGTCTACCTGGCCTGAGGGTGATGCTAATGTCTTGTGGAGACACTTGTGTGCTGCTGATGGTGGCGTTGACCTCCACCTTGATCTGTGACTGCTCCATGAACTCCTGTTCACAGCCTCTCTTGGACAGCTTCACTGGCAGGTCGCAGCGCTGGCTCGGACCCACCCCATCCAGAAAGTCCTAAAGGGTCACACAAGGTCAAGATGGGAAATGGTGACTTTTGCAAACCTTTTCTTTCAAATAAACAATCCTAAACAAGAGTCAGGAGAAAAAGCTTTCAGGCAGTTGTAGAGAAGTCGCATTTTAAGATAATCGGATTGCAGGAATGAGAACAAGTGAAACAGTAAAGTGGGTCAAGTGGAACACCACTTTATCCTCTGTTCAGAGTGTGTAATGCATTTGTTATTCCACCCGTATCCAGTTCTCTCTGAAACGTAAAGTGTGATAAAACATTAATTTCACACACAGCATTTTGGTAACCAGCTTCACAATAACTCACTTGGGTTTTGTTTCAGTCATTTTTTTGATGTTTGTATTGATCTGTGATGTAGGTATAGGCCTATTGACATGAGAACCATGACCATATTATTATGTGATTCTAAAGGTATTCATCCGTTTAGTGTATCAGGAAGAAGTGTCCTGTTTGTGTCGTACAACAGCGTCATGCATTGCAGCTTTTGAGTGGATTAGTGACCTTTTGTACTTTCCTCTGTGAGAAACAAACACAGTGAATAGCACTCGAAACAAATACAAAAATTGTATCATTAAATGTGTTTATTCACTGCATGTCATGGACCTGACTGGAATGAGTCTGATACAACTATCAAGACCAAGCTTATAAGGAATGACATAGCGCAGCTGATTGAGATTACTGCTTCTTTTAAAACCCAAATACTGTAGCAGATAAGCCAAAACAGTCTACAGTAAAAAGACTGCAGCTGATAATGTGACCATGCTGTCCCTGTGGCTATGTATTGAATAACAGTGACTTCCCCGGACTTTCCTTTCAGAGTTTGCCCCTTCTCCTGACACTGAATGTCAATGGCTATAAATGAGCATTCATGTTTAAAAGCACTGTACTTATTATTCAGTGCTATCCAGCCATGCCTTTGTGACGTTTTGTGTGATTGTGTGCGTGTAGGAGGTTACAGATGTGGCGTTTGAATGCTTTCACACACCAGCGAACCCGGCCCCACTTAATGATGTCAGTTAAGGTTAGGCCTCATAGGCTGGGAAAGCACCTGAAGTCTGTAAACACGCACATGACAGTCTGGTCTAGACGGTGCCGTTTGTGTGTGTGTTTGTGTCTATTTTGTGACTGGTGTGGCGCTGGACGATTTACAAGACTGACCAGATACGGACAAACAGACAGGCGGATGCACACTTTGAGAAAAAAATGATATGCGCGAGCGCCTAGACTAAACACATGGATAGAAAGTGGCTCTGTCTCTGCTGCGGCATGAGAAAGCACGCATGGAAACATTCACACACACACACACACACACTCAAAAAGGTCATAGAGCAGGCCACTAAGCCCGAACATACACATTATATTCGCATCTGTGGATGGCATCAAAGCTTCAGTGTGTGTGTCATCTGAGGAATGCTGACACATTCTCCTTTTTTCCCCTCCCTGTCACACTCAAACACACACTTTTTATACACATTCCTACCTCTTTGAAGCACCAGGCACACTGGGGTCCACGTCTGAGGCACTCTGCACAAGAAGTGACACTGGGAGACCAACACGCACTGTCACCTGCAGATAAAAAGAGAGATGAGGAAAGAGAGATGAGGAAAGAGGTAAAAAAGTGTAGGGAAGATGGGACAGACAGCCGAAGACGGAGGAAAAATAGGATGAAGAGAAGAGTCTATGATTAGCATATGAAAGACAGTGTGTGTCAACACTCATTAGCCATGCAGGCGAGCCCCTGTGGATATTTAGAGATCTCATGCACACTTCTGATGAAGTAAGCACCACTTAGCATCTCATGTGAGGCTATTGGGTACCTATCCGCCTGACGTGTAGCGGGAAAACGTCCATGAGTGTGGGAACAGGTGCTTGAGTTGTTGTAAGTGGTGCAATGGATCATTTCCCACACCCACACAGATGCACAGCGAGGACTAATCATGAGACAATCTGTGAATGCTACAGAAATTATTGTGTAAGTATTAATGGATATTTAAGTGACAAATGCAACTGTCTGTGGGGGGGATAAAAACAGCATGATGTAGAGACGGAAAGATTTACAGGGTGAAAAAGGCAAAAACATATGCCTTTAATGAATGATTCATTTGAGTGATTAATCTGCTGAAATCCAATTTTCCAGCATTATCTCAGTGAGTTTCAGAGCTGGAATGTAGGACAGAGAACTGCTGCAGGTCCTATAGCAATCACTAAAAGCCCACTCACAAGCAGCTCTGACTCAATTAGCACTCCTGGCCTCTGGCAAAGCGCAGAGCAGATGAAGCGTTTTAACTTCTAATTGATCAAAACATGCTGAAACATAGAGGTGGATGTGGCACAGGCTTCTCCGGTGGGGGTTCACTGGTTATGGGGTTTAGAGGTTTCCCCTTTCAAAAAAATTGAATAGGCTTTAATGTTTGTTAAATGAGACGGCTTATAGGTCCGTCTGCTAGGTTCAAAGGTCAATAGTCTCTCTCCCCCCAAAAAACATGCGAGGATGGAAGTTGTGAACGCTCAGTCCTAAAAATGTGGCACATGAGGTAGAGCGCTTGTCCTGTAACCACAAGGTTGGTGGTTCAAACCCCTCTACCGGCAACATGCCGAGGTGTCCTTGAGCAAGACACCTAACCCCCAAGTTGCTCCCCGGGTGCTTCATTGCAGCCCACTGCTCCTCCGGGATGGGTTAAATGCAGAGAAATAATTTCCCCATTGTGGGACTAATAAAGGCTTAATTATTATTATTATTAAAGTGGCTTGCTCACATGAGACATTTGGGAACCAGTCGGAGCACAGCACGGGAGCTGAATGCCTTGACATGACACAGGATGCAGGCTAATTGCTGGGTTATGATGTATGTAATTGGCCCTGATGAGCCTCTATAGTATAGAGTATATATATATTTTTTTTTTTTTTTTTTTTTTTTGCACAGTTCTGAAAACATTAAATGTTTAATATAGGCATGTAAAGTCAAAAAGGCTACAAAACTGGGACACTTTTCTTTACACAGTTACACAGTCCAGTGACATGTCTTGTTTATCTTGGCTACAAAGATGATGTGATGTCTTTAGAAAGCTAAGAAAATCCTTGTTTCAATAGTATATGAAACTCACAATGCCCTTTGTTATTAATGTGACTGAAAATGAGTCAAATGTTTCATCATCATCATCATCATCACAGTCTTTTAGCAGACGCTTTTCTCCAAAGCGACTTACAGTCAGTAGTATATTACATATCATTCACCCATTCACACACTGATGACAGGCTACCATGCAAGGTGCCACCATCAGACTCTAACTAACACTCATCATCCAGTCCACACCGATGGCAAGCCTTCAGGAGCAACTTGGGGTTAAGTGTCTTGCCCAAGGACACATCACATTTTGTTTTATCATTTTGGAAATTCTATTTGAATAAATGATATTTTTGAAAGCTAACCTTTTGCCCAGTTTACAGTTCAGATACATTGCTTTGGAATACATTTAAATTGAATGCAAAGTTGCATTGCAATGCATCATTTTATGCAAAAAGAGCTTTGATATTTTAGAAGCATAGAGTCTATACTCACCACTGACAGCAACCAGCGTGCAGCAGAGCAGGAGACACAGGAGGAACCAGGAAGTCATATTATCCTATCCACACCGGGACTGGGTGGGAGGAGGAGGAGGAGGAGGAGGAGGAGGATGCACGGCTACTGGAGATGAACCGGGGGAGACCGGGCACCTTGCGTCCGTAGCCGGGGCATTGTCGTTCACTCGATAACCCTTTCTAATCTAAGAGGTATTCACACCATTAAATCAGCTTAAAGGTGCTCTCTCCTCCCCCGGTGAGAGGTGGAGGAGGTGGAGGAGGAGGAGGAGGTGCTGCAGGTCTCTCCATCTATTTCCAACGACGTGTCTCCTCGTCTCACGGCCGACGGTGAGGTCTCATCCCCGGGACACACACACACTCACTAGAGTCACAGCGGTGCGCAACAACATGCTGACTGAACATCCCACAACGAAACCAGGAGAGTGACCGTGTTTTAACCACTGCACTGACTCACTGCCATGGAAACGACGCTCACTCCTCTCTCTCTCTCACTCTTAAAGAGGGAGGGGAGAGAGACAAATAAGGAGAGAGAGAGAGAGAGACATGAAGTGCTTACTACAAGGAGTTGTGGTGGGGTGCATTCCGAGTGAATCATAGCCTTGAAGTGAACACACTGATGTTTGTATAGCTTTTTCAGGGAGCGAGGGCTCCTGTGTGTGGGGTTAGATGATGGGGTAAAGAGATGGGGGGGGAGCTCCTGCAGAGGGGTTCACATACTGGTGCTAAGGAGGAGAAAAGGGGGAGAAGGGGGTGGGGGTCTGAGTCCATTGTGCACAGATTCCAATGACATGGAGTAACCTCGCTCCGCCGGCTGCTCTGCTGAACAGGAGCCAAAGACTTACTAAACAACTCAACATTTTAAGCTGGAGGAAAACAGAGCCGGGAGAGGACAAAAGGCACAATAGGGTATCATCTTTGGCATATGATATGCTCGTCTCCGGCAGAGAGGTCTATCACATAAAGTGGGTATGTTTTCCTCGGCACGCAGCCTAAACAGTGATTGTGAGTGTGCCAACCAATGCACAACAGTAGGCTCACAAAGCGCACACACCCACCCACACACACGGTGCAATATCTGCTCTGTTTGACCCCCATCTGTCGGTCAGGGGTCTGGGGCCCAGCCAGCCACGCCTCTCTTCTTCATTCACATAATTTGTCAAACAGCAATTTTGTGCCAACACCCTCCTCATCCGTGCCCTCTCAATTATGGTAATGATGCAAACACACACCACACTGTGTGTGAAAACGTCTCTGAAATGCAGGTTCCAAGGTCTGCAGGACGAAACGTGATAATGGACTCTAATGTAAACACCCCCTCGACCCTGTCAATACTGGTCAACATCAGCATCTTAATGACAGCTGTCACCGTTGTAAAGCTGACACAAACCACTCTTCTTGTTTTTCATTCCTCCCCCACCTTTTTAACCCCCGTGTTTTCTCTCCGTGGTGTGTTTGTGTTAGCAGTCGGCTGGGCTTTCCATCACGCTGGTCTGGTCTCATCACCCTCCAACCAAACCACACACAAACACAGACAGATCTTAGTTCATGTCCACATTTGAAACACGACTCCTGCACATAACTTTATTTCCGTTTCGCCCCTTTAACAGTCGAGTCATCTCACTGATTTAAGAAGAATCTCCCACACTCTCCCTTTCTGCCCCGCACAGCAGGTGTCCAAGATCGTGTGGGAAATAAGTGGGGATTCCCAATGTGCATGGGTGGAAGTAAGAAATTACATTCACTCTCGCTATTGTAATAAAGTTGTTTTTTTGAGTCTGAGTTTGAGTTGCACCTTTGTTATTGAGTTGTTATGTTTTATTTTTTTCATTTTAAGTAGCCTCTTAAGGCCAGATATCACACGTATTGTAGGCTACTTCTTTACATTTGAAGTCGCATCCGTTACAGAGTAAAACTAAAAGTCACAAGGGGGTGAACTGTGTGACTGAACAGAGGTCTGTGAGGACTTTCTGCTGTTTGAGGCTGTTAATCGGTGATGTGACGGTATAGAGCCTCATTTTGCTCAAAACGTTTCAACTTTGAGGAGCACAGTGGGACCAGAGAGGCCAAGTGGACAGGTTGTATTGGTTATTCATTCAGACAGGTGAGTACAACAACAAGAGGCTGACTGGACTGACCTCAGCTACACTGAGATGGTTATTATTTATGTAATTAATAATCAGTTCAGTTGAGTGCTCTCTGATAGCTTGGACAGAAGGGGCCTTGTTTCTAATTGTTTTTTGTTCTTGTGTATAAGTTTACATTTAATGCTAAATATATTATTTAGTTTAACAGTAGTATCATAAAATATCATACCCTCCCCGTTTTAATATTGTAACGCAGTAACCTTTACTTGGAGTTCTAGTTGACTTCCTTTTTACTGTAATTTAAACACATTTTTTACACAAGTACTTTTACTAGAGTAAACGTGTCTTCAGTCGGCAACAATATTATAGTTCTCTCTACGCCTCCACAAGTGCACATTCTGGAAACCGGAACCTTTAACCACAGACAGACACATGTAACTGTGACGACATGAAAGTCCCAAAATAGCAAATAGGGAACTTTATTTCCTGTTTCGTTGCTTGTGTGTATTTATGTATTTTTTCGGATTGAATCAAAGAGTGTCCTCCGTGGAAACGCAATAAAGAACTGAAATTTCTGAGGTGATAGTAAAGGACAATTGTCACAGACAGTCACATTGTCTGGTCTGAGTCCTCGTGGTTCTGCCGTCACAGTGGAGATCTAAGCTGATGCATTGTGCTTTTGACATTTCAAAGGCCAACAACCTTTTCAACATTTTTGATCGAGGAAAATGTCACCATGGGATTAATTGCAATTTTCAGTTATCTCCACAGGTTTCTCCTGAAACCACAACAACAATAATTTTGATCGCTTCTCACTGTTTTCAGACTTCTGTGACATGTATTTGTTACTGAAAATGTAAATGTAAAAAAAATGGGTCACAAAAATAACTTTCTTAAAAAAAAGGCTAAACAATTTGCAGCTGTGAACTGTAGTTTTTTACTAAATTGCTCAAACAGTAGTAAATTGTGCACTTAGATATGGGATCATTCCAATCCAATATTGGTTTGGGTTTCAATTTTAAGAAATTCACAAATCAGACTGAGGCTACTGATCCACGTACGATCAGTAAGGGTCCAACAAGGGGCTGCAACAAGCCCAGAACAGGAGATAAACATGATAAACAACACATTACTATACTTTGTTTTGTAATCTTCGTTTTAAGTTTGTTTTATCACAGTGATGGTCTTGCAGCATGTAAAACAGGCAGTGGTAGTCACTCTTGGTATTCTACTTAAGATTAATTAAAACGCCAAACTAGTTTGTGTGTGTGTGTGTGTGTGTGTGTGTGTGTGTGTGTGTGTGTGTGTGTGTGTGTGTGTGTGTGTGTGTGTGTGTGTGTGTGTGTGTGTAAACTGACATGGCCTGGCCTGACTAACTCTGCATGGTAACCAAACTGCTCACCTCTTCCTCTATTCAAAGTTCGACACCTTGATCAAAATGGATTTGCGTGCATAAAAACATCTGGTCTGGACACCACACGCTATTTATTTACTTTATTTCAAATATTCACTAAAACCTTTTGAAGGATTTTTTTAATTTGCCATTGCACTCCTCTATGAAATTATCCTATTACCTTTGAACTCATGTATAGAAACCTTCTATTTAATAATTGTGCTGTGCACTTGACTTGTTCCAGTGTTTCAAAACATTAAAGGCGTTGCCAATTTACACTCACGTAAATTTGTATGTAAAATCTACTTAACATACAGTTCAGATACATTGCTTTGGAATACATTTAAATTGAATGCAAAGTTGCATTGCAATGCATCATTTTATGCAAAAAGAGCTTTGATATTTTAGAAGCATATAATTATCTTTGATATATTTATAATTATTATATTTATATTAGCAGGTAATAAATTCATATTGGAACTGCCAAAAGTGGATCGATGCATCTCTAGCATTTATTGGGGATTTTCACCTGCAGATTTGGTGCGCAGGTGATAATATTTGGTATCAGAATGCTGTTATTGGATCGACTCAAAAATACATTACAGTGCCCATGTTCATTGTAATCAAATAACATGTCAGATCATTTCAGCTGTTTTTTTGTTTTGTTTTGGTGGATAAATCTGCATTGACAACAGTAGTGAAAATGTTCTCTCTTCAATATAAAATGAGAGTTGTGCTCCTTATTTAAAAAACATGCCGTGTAGCTGTGCGGTTTGTTTGTCTTTTGGGAAATAAATGTGCATCTGTTCTTTATGAATAATGTATTTGTTGACCGTCAGTGCCGAACAGTGAGTCTACAGAAAAACATAAATGAGGAGAGCAAATGTACAAAATACTGCAAGGTTTGCAGATACTCCTTCAGCAAATATATCTTCAAGGCAATAACATTTTGGAAATACATAAACAATAATGGGGGGATTAATTGATATAATTTGTTGAACTAGAACACATTTATGTACAGGTGTATATTCACCTTAAAATGTGACATCAAAAGAGTAATGTTAGATGATTATTAACAATCCATCGTTGGCATACTTGTGACCTGATGTTTACTAAAAGAAATTCATGCAACTTGTCCAACTTCCTTCTTCATCTACTACTTTCCTGAGGACTACAAACATGACATGAGTTTATGTTTTACTTACAAATGTTTTACATTTGTTTAACTGCCTGCCATTATGAGGAACTTGATAAAGATTTGCCCTTACATTATTTTATATATGGAAAAAAACAAGTTTAACATGTTTGAATTTAGATGTGTATATCAGAGAATGGGATAGAATAGGATCAAATACTTCCTTTGCGGTTTCATGGTTGGAATAATGGCATGTCTTGAATTCCGGAAAACATCCGTTTACTGCGTCCTGGGTTTAACCAAGGAAACCCCGCGGTTCTTATCATGTCAGTGCTAACATTTACGTTGACCATCTTTGGCCTTGTGGTCATGCATGCACGCACAATTACATGCAGACACCTACGCTAAACTCAACCACCAGCCTGACTGTCAGCACAAAACACGCACTCCAAGACCACAGTGGCCCATGTTTTTATTTTACTGCCTTTTAGTTCTGAGGAAATTCGATTTCAGTGCCTATTCTAACAAATGACTCAATTCTTTTCAAGATCTGATGAAATTACTTGGAAACACTTCAGGTATAGCTCTCTGAAATCTCCCAACAAAGCTTTGGGAATTTTGATGATTCGTTTTCTATAGAGAGAGTTAGATTTTCTTGTCTAAATGCTAACTTAACTTAGCAAAAGGACTTGAAACAACTACCAACAACAACTAGCCTGGCTTTGTCCTAAAATAACAAAATCCAACTACCAGAACCTCTAAAGCTAACTTATGAACACCTTGTGACTCGCTGCTTTAATCAATACAAAAAAGAACAAATTGATCATGTAGGGGTTGGGCAGTTATGTGCCAGACTTTAGTTGGTCTGGACCAGTTCCCAGGCCATTGGCATTCTCTCATTTAGTTATCACATGACCTCAGTCACTCACATGGCACGTCCTATAGTGGCCGTGCAGTCAGATCATCTAACCTCAGTCTTTCAGTCACAAGAAGCCAGCATTTACCACCAACACCTTAAGATGTCTGCCGGCACATCCTGAAGACACATGTGACATCTGTGGTGAACACTACATTGGTAAAATGGTATTGACCCTGGACAAGAGATGAGCAAACATGGATAACAGAGAGGATCAGCTGCCTGTGAACACCAAAACAAAATAAAAAAAGACTTGACAGCAAAGCATCAAAGATCATTGATGGGAAGTCAGCGGCTGGCCAAAGAAATATCAAGGAGGAGGTTCATATCCATCTTTGAACAGAGATAGGAATTTATTTCTCCCCCGTAGCATTCACCTGTTTTAATGTGACCACAGATTCATTCTTATGTCAAGTAATGACAACTGAGCACACTGCTAAATACCTTGAGACTCAGGTGAAACTTTGGGAGAACAGTAATAAGTGGACCCTTAGTTAAAGGGTACTCCAGAGATTAAGTGTTGCACTGTTTATTTTCTCAGACTTGAAAAAGCTTTTGCCACCGAGCAACTTTTTAGGGCTGCCCCATCTTAGTTGACTAATCGGTCTTTTTGGTCTTAGTTGGCTAAAATTTCTTTAGTCATTTAGTCATGCTGAATGACTTATTTACAAAAAACGTATGATGGACTGATAAGTTTCTTGTAAATAAGTCATTCAGCATGAAAAAATGAACACAACATTTGAAGAAAAATAACATCTTTCAAAAACTGGTCGACTTTATTGCCATTTTAACAAAAGTTGCTATGAGATTGCTATAGGTCAGCTCGCAGTGCAAACTAGACATTCTACTAAAACACATCTGATAGATAAATACACACACATTTTAACAAATTAAATACTGCCAGAATACACAGAGTTAAATAATCTCCCTTTAAAAGCTCTGCATTCCTTCCATTGAAACAATGTAGGATGACCACCTGTTACTGTAATCTCTGAGGCACATTTCAGAAACACTCAGTCATTTGTCCTTGAAATGTGAAAGTGAAATGCAGAGGGCCTAGTTATCTATTCTCCTCATCGCGACCTTTTCCGCTCACTAGGGAGTCTTGGAGAGTCCCTGTTTTTCTCACCCACATCCCTGGTGCCAGCTGCTATGCAACTGTAATTCTATCATGGCCCACAGAGCTGCTCTCCGGCTCAGTGCCAGCCTCACCACAAGAACGAAACAGGGAGAGCGAGGGAGGGAGAGAGGTCACTGGTTTCAAGGTCTTTGAGCCACAGTATCTATATTCAGGGGAATAACACATTTTGGACTGCAGGGTTGCAGCATGGAGGAGTAACAATGATATACCATCCTGTGGTTCAGCTTGTATTTCACTGACACAACTGAACGGTATGTGATGTGAAGTAGGCTCAGATTTTAAGGTAATTCACCCAATATAAATGCAGCAAGGGAGTTCTGTTGCAGATGAACAATTTGGCCTCAATGTAGCCATTGTGTCCACTTCAAACTCAGGGCGGTGAGGTAATGGGTTGTATTCCCAGAAGGCAGCACAATTACAGATTAGACCAGCAGAAATAGTTGGTTACAGTGTGTATTATGGTAATTTGGACACAAGCTAAATTCTGTTATTAATGTAAACAAAAAAGAATCAATAATGGTAGAGAAAGAGGATAAACATTTGGCATTGTTAAAGATGGAAAGAAAGAAATCCATGAAAAACCATATTAAAAAGTGTTGCTTGTTAGAAAGCAGTGTCACTGTTTTGGGAAATGATTGGGGAATTCCATCAAATTATCATCAGCAGTAATCTTCTGGTTCACTTCCCAACATTTTTCCATCTTCCTTCCCAGCAGGCATTCCAGTTAATTCACATAAAAGCTAGCTGATGCCAAGGACACTGTCAATAATCACCTGAGTATCGTTAAAGATAACTTTCATTTCATTTTTTTCAGTAGAAATAAATTGGCTCCAGAGCTAGTTTTTCATGATGCTGGTAGCGAGTTCAAAAGCATTTGTTACTGGCTGCCTCTGCCCCAAAACCTGTGAATGATTTACTTTTTTAAGTAGTTTTACTTTATTAATCATTACTTGAGTTACTCTTTCTACTGTGTGACTGATCCCATCAAGCTGCATTGGTGCAACTCCCATCACCTCCGTTCAAACCAACACCAAGGAAATCTGTCTGGTGTCAATGCAGACAACAGAAGGTTGCCATGGAGACACCAGGTCCTTTCCCCACTTATATTACCCAAATGTGCCTCTTCCTTCTCCTAGCAATCAGAAGCAGGCTCTTTTTCTGGACTTCATGACTTCTGTTCTGTTTTGATAGTAGGAGAATGCACTCTAAACTATTTTTGCAAACTAACTTCATAACAATCAACCAGAAAAACACTTTAAAGGTGCAGTGTGTAGGATGTGGTGTCATCTAGTGGTGAGGAGGCAGATTGCAATGAAATTGAAATTCTCTCGTGTGTATGGCTATAAAGGATATGTCTTTCGTAAAACTCTGGAGTGTGTATGTGTTCTTGAGAGTTTGTGTTCATGTGTTTTCCTTCAGCAGGCAGTCTTGCAGTCTGAGACGCCTTGTATCCATACAGGTTTAAGTTCTGTGTGATGTCTTTACGTGCTAAATTGAACGCAGTGTGTAATTTGCTTTAGATCAAGGTTCTAGTAATCTAATGTGATTTCTGGCCAGTATATACTAGTAGCGGCGTTGGCATGTAAATCTATAAACCATCGAACACAGTTACATATCCAGTTGCCAAATATTTTAAGTGTTGTGATCGCTTTTATTTCTGGTTGTCGTGGACCAAGCAGTCAAGCATAAGGAAACAGGTTTTAAATTCAAAAGTGGGTTTATTTTCCCCAAAATTATTCAATAACAATCAACTACAAAGAAATGAATTAACAGAGTTATAGGGCCCCTATAAAAGAAGTCAACAACCTAACTCTATTAAAGAATAAGGCTAACAAAACAAGACGTTAACGCCATTAACAGACTTCCGAGAATGAAACTGAGGGAAAGCTAAATACTGGCTGACCAAACCAACAAAAGCATACAGGGGAGGACAACACAGACAAGAATTAAAAGGTAACACAAAAACGCCCAGATCCCTCCCATGCTGTCAGAGCTCTTGGTATGGTCCTTGGCACGGGGCCTCTGCATAAAAACTGGCTCCACCCTTAACCCCATCTTTTGTCAGACCAGGAAGGAGAACTCAGCAGCCAGGTAACTTTCATTGTGGGGCTGTGGCCACGGCAACCACACTGGTGTTATAGCGTTGTGTGGAGATGTGAGACAATCTCTAATTGAGATCGACTACAAACATTATCCCTGCACGCTCTAAGGGGACCTTCCTGGAAAACGTCATAATTCTAAGAATTTTCTTAGAATGGCAACTCTTTGTACTAGCAAGCTTTATGAATAAAGCCCCATGTTCTTGGCTGTAAAATCATTTAAAAAGATTTAATTATCAACAACAATCTTGATTTTGTCTATTTATAGCCAAAGCTCAACCCACTCACTACCCTAGACTTCAATTTTAACACCCACATTAAGAAAACTACATAATCAGCCTTCAACCCACAGCCTTTTAAATATATTAAAAATGAAAGTGCTCATGTCTCAGCAGGATTTCGAAAAAACATTTACAGTCCCCACTAAACAATGAAAGTGGAACACATCACTCCAGTTCTCAGATCCTTACACTGGCTTCTGTTTATCTCGTTGAACGGGTGCTACACAAATAAACCTGCCTCATGCTTTATGGAAAGTAAAAGGCTAATTCTTGCCCTTTGTGTTATGAATTGTTGAACCATAAAATATTTGTTTGTGTGTGACAGCATCTCAATTTAAATTCTCTACAGAGGGTTATGGTTTGGGTTCCAAAAAACATTTTTGATGCATTTGCTTTTAATTTTCATAGAAACAATTAAGTCCATGAAGTTTCATCCAGTTATAATATAATTTCCATGGTGGTGTTGGAAAAAGTGAAGGAGTTTAAAAAGAAATAGCTTCCAGTCTCCTTTAAGAAAAGGAAAGAAAGAAAACTTTAACTTTCAGCAGAGTAACAGGAGGCCACAGCATTTATGGGAAATCGGGACTAGATTTGAAGTAAAATAGCATGAAGCATTGATGTGAGATTAAAAGACATAGGGATACATGTTGAATGATGAGAGACAGAGGTTCAGGTGTGCCATAAAACATAATTGGTATTCAAACAGGCAGGTCAGAGAGGTGGATCTGAGGGCACAGAGTTTTGGGTGTATAATGGGAGTGGTGTAAATAGATCAGTGTTTCTTTTATTTCTCAGTATCCACTGTATGTTCTGAGGCCAACACGTAGATATTCACTATGGGAAACAGCAGCTCCAGGAAGCTATTGCATCACCTCCACAACTACCCGGGCGACTGTGGCTCAATGGAGAGCAGGGTCGTCCTCCAGTCAGAGGATTAACTTAACCCCGAGTTGCTCCCGAAGGCTGTGCCATCGGTGTATGAATGGGTGTGAATGATTAGTAAGTTAATGTAAAAAGCTTTGAGTGGTTGGAAGACTAGAAAAGCGCTATACAAGTACAGTCCATTTACCATTACAACTGTGCGTGGGTGTCAATCTGTGAATTTATTTGTGCAAGTAGGGTTAATGATGTGCGTCCCTCCCCTTCCCTATGTGTCATTCATGCTTACTACTCATCTATAGTTTGCATTTCAGCAGTTCCTTGATCTTCTTCATACAGGAGAATCTGTGAGAAAGGAAGAGAGGAGGGATTGTTGTTGTTGAAACATACTGCTGCGAGTATCACTATGACTCTCAGCCTTTGATTTCTTTTGCGGTTGACTGGAGGGAGTCAGCTAATCTGTGTCTATTGACTCAGTCCCCCAATTTCCTCCATCTCATAAAAACATGCACATGCACACAAACACGCAGCTGCTGTAGTGGACTTTGGACTGACGTCCTTTGGGAAAGCAGGGAGTTTCCTTCCTGGGTGAACTAGTTTATGTGTCATTCAGAGGGCTGCTGCTGTGCTCAGGGCTCGTAGGTGGAGAATGAAAACATCATGGCAAACTTTTCACCTTCGGAGTGAATGCACACACTCATGATTTCCGGCAAAATCAGCCTCACATCTGCTTCATACTGAACAAATGAAACCCAAGCTTTTCCTTTTAAGTTTGTCTTTCACTATGCACCCATACAAAGGCTTTAACGCATCACAGTGAAGGGGGAATAAATCAAACGGATTACGATGAGTCAGTGGGCATAATCATCCCAACTGTGACCAAATAGAAACTGTACTCATTGGTGGAAGAAGTACTCAAAACTACCAATACACCAATGTAAAACCATTCCATTGCAAGTAAAAGTCCAGCATTTAAACTCTGATTTAATGAAAAGTGCTGAAGTATCAACAGCAAAATAAACTTTAAGTATCAAATGTAAAAGCACTCGTTCTACATACAGATGACCCTTGTGTCTGATTGTATTATTAATATATTTGACATGATTATATTGTTAATACTGATGCATCAGTGTGTAATCAGCATTTTGCTGTTGTAGCTGGTCTACTTGGATCTGTTTTAACTACTTTTATATACGATTCTCCAAAAGGTCAAGAGGAAAATCTGCTGCGTCACGGGATGATTAATGTTGCGGGAAAGAAAAAGAACAAAGTAAATGTAGTGGAGAAAAAAAAGTACATTATTTCCTTCTGAAGTATAGTAAAGTAAAAGTAGAAAGTAACCAAAATGCTATTGTGAAGTACCTGAAAATTGTATTTATGTGCAGGACTTGAGTAAAAGTTACTTTCCACCACATGCAGTTAATTTAATCTCACAGTATTGTATGCTTTATGTGAGTTTGGGACACTCACCATGAAAGCAAGCAATGAATCAGAAATGTATTAAATGCACTGTAGCACTCCAGTTTTGTTTATAGTATTGTGCTGTTTTGTGTATATTGTTATTGTACAGGCATATTTATTTCATAAAAATCTGACAATAACACAAAAGTGCACAAACAATTAGCAGGTTACCATAAAATCAACGAATGAATTTGGCAACAATTGATTTGAGATGAGACATTCTTCCACTAGATGGTAATATTTCTTTGCTCTGGAGCTTCTGTTACACTAATAGTCTTATTGTGGATATTGACAGGCTCTGGCTGCGTGACAGGGCCCCCTTGTGGTGCCACTTTGCAAGCAGAAGTCATGACATGAATGGAAAAGGGACCACAATATCCTGGATCCTTTCTCCATTCTGTGTCCCCGAAACGTTCACGCTATCAAATGAAAAGAGGTTTCAGAGGAAAACAAGAACCGGTGGATTGGTACTTTTCGCCTTTGATGATAATGTAAAAGTTGCAGGTTAAAGGTCAGGGTCCAGGACTGTTAGTGAAGAGTTTCACTGAACTCTTTTGCTTCAATCAGCAAAAAGAATGGTTTCTGTAAACGCTGTATTGTACATAAGCATGTTTCAAGGTCTCAGATGTCTGAAGTGGAGCTGAATCAGGTCGGCTGACTCTCTGCTTACTAAGTCATTTATCTGTCCGTCCATCAGAGGCCAAGAGGGCCGTGGACCGGCTGGGGTTTAAGTGTACAACCTGCTCACAGAGGATGGAGAGAGAAAGAGAGATCCAATTTCACTGTGACTGGAGGGGAAAAAATGCCCCCTGATTCTGCACCGGTAATCTCACACACTCGTCCAACTTACTTGCATTTGTGTATCTTCTGTGTGTGTGTGTGTGCATTTGTGTATGTTCTGTGTGTGTGTGTGTGTGTGTGTGTGTGTGTGTGTGTGTGTGTGTGTGTGTGTGTGTGTGTGTGTGTGTGTGTGTGTGTGTGTGTGTGTGTGTGTGTGTGTGTGTGTGTTTTGCAGACCCTGTGTTGTTTAATAGTTAATAAGAGCCTTGTTTACTTGGCAGGGCTGCTGCCCACACAGCAGATGCTGCTCAAATGCTGAGAGACATACAAACTCCGGAAATACACGAAATAGATACAAACATAGTGTGGATATTTTAACAGTGTCACCACAAAGTGTACCTCACGTGTTTAAAAGGAAGAGGGAAATGCTAGAAAGGGCTGTGTTTCCATTCACAAAGTTAACTATTTAATAGAATGAAAGATGACTTTTCACAACACAACCTCGTAATTTTTATTTAAGTTAAACCCACTATGAAGGCAGCACATATTCTGCGCTGTTTTTCCCAAGGATTTTCTTATCTTCCCATAAACACACAAAGCTGTCACAAAGATAATGATCCTCCTCATCAATGTGCCTCTTTATCAATATGTCTCCCATGGGGATCTCCTCCAGAGAGATATTGTAGAACATCGCAGCTGTCTGGCTTATTATTCTCCTCCATCACACACACATATTACAAATATCGATGGTATTTGGCTATTTAAAAATTGAGATGTTCAATTGCATACTTTTTTTGTTTAACAGCAACAAAAATTATCATATCACATGACGCACATTTGTATGTGTTTTCTGCCTTTTAGGCATCGATGGGTTGTCTAGAATGTATTCATTTATTTCAAAAAGTACAGCTATTCGTAACTTGATTTCCATTCCATGCAGATGGGAGGAAAACACCATAAATCTGAAACAGTAATGTGAAACAATGTCTGATTTCTTAGTCAGATATTCATATTTTATGTTGTAGTTTATACACATAGAAGTAAAAAAAATAATGTTTTGTGATAAGGGTAGGTGTAATGTAATGAGCATAGCCATTAGTACCTGCCTTTGACATTATTTTGGAGCTGTTTACGCTGTTTATATATATCTTTTTATAACGTTAAGACCAACATTAGGATCAGTTCAATAGTAAAGCACTTAAAGACATTAAACCACCAATGTGTTCATTCAAGGATAGGTTGACAGGCAAATCCTCATGGCAAGCCAACACAAACACACCTTACTGACGTGTAACTGACTGAGGTCTGCCAGGTCATGACACGCAAAAGGATTGCAGTGATATGGAAGACTACAAAAATAGAATGTGAGGAGCAATAGCACGCCCACAGAAAGAATGTTAATGTACACCAACCTGTTTGACCGGCAACTGCTGTTTTTTTATTTTTATTTTTTAAAGTATCTGTTTAAGAGTAATGATAATGGATGTCATGTTTATCTAATTGTATGTGCTAGTGTTTTAAGAGGCTTCAATTTTGTGAAATTGTGAATATCTGATGCGGCTGTAGGAGAAAAAAAAAGGTCTATAGCCGACTGACACCTGACGAGTTACTGCTGCTGCTGTTGATATTTATCTCTGTTTGATTGAAACACTGAACATTTCAGGATAAATAACATCTACTCTATTTACATTTTTTTTTCAGAAACATTTTCCGAATAGGAATACGGTTTATTGCCAAGTAGGTGATTCACTTGTCTTTTAGTACATACAATAAACTCACTACCTCCCCGTCTAGCGTTCCATTCCATGCAGATGGGAGGAAAACACCATAAATCTGAAACAGTAATGTGAAACAATGTCTGATTTCTTAGTCAGATATTCATATTTTATGTTGTAGTTTATACACATAGAAGTAAAAAAAAATAATGTTTTGTGATAAGGGTAGGTGTAATGTAATGAGCATAGCCATTAGTACCTGCCTTTGACATTATTTTGGAGCTTTTACGCTGTTTATATATATCTTTTTATAACGTTAAGACCAACATTAGGATCAGTTCAATAGTAAAGCACTTAAACACATTAAACCACCAATGTGTTCATTCAAGGATAGGTTGACAGGCAAATCCTCATGGCAAGCCAACACAAACACACCTTACTGACGTGTAACTGACTGAGGTCTGCCAGGTCATGACACGCAAAAGGATTGCAGTGATATGGAAGACTACAAAAATAGAATGTGAGGAGCAATAGCACGCTCACAGAAAGAATGTTAATATACACCAACCTGTTTGACCGGCAACTGCTGTTTTTTTATTTTTATTTTTTAAAGTATCTGTTTAAGAGTAATGATAATGGATGTCATGTTTATCTAATTGTATGTGCTAGTGTTTTAAGAGGCTTCAATTTTGTGAAATTGTGAATATCTGATGCGGCTGTAGGAGAAAAAAAAAGGTCTATAGCCGACTGACACCTGACGAGTTACTGCTGCTGCTGTTGATATTTATCTCTGTTTGATTGAAACACTGAACATTTCAGGATAAATAACATCTACTCTATTTACATTTTTTTTTCAGAAACATTTTCCGAATAGGAATACGGTTTATTGCCAAGTAGGTGATTCACTTGTCTTTTAGTACATACAATAAACTCACTACCTCCCCGTCTAGCGTTCCATTCCATGCAGATGGGAGGAAAACACCATAAATCTGAAACAGTAATGTGAAACAATGTCTGATTTCTTAGTCAGATATTCATATTTTATGTTGTAGTTTATACACATAGAAGTAAAAACAAAATAATGTTTTGTGATAAGGGTAGGTGTAATGTAATGAGCATAGCCATTAGTACCTGCCTTTGACATTATTTTGGAGCTTTTTACGCTGTTTATATATATCTTTTTATAACTTTAAGACCAACATTAGGATCAGTTCAATAGTAAAGCACTTAAACACATTAAACCACCAATGTGTTCATTCAAGGATAGGTTGACAGGCAAATCCTCATGGCAAGCCAACACAAACACACCTTACTGACGTGTAACTGACTGAGGTGTGCTAGGTCGTGACACGCAAAAGGATTGCAGTGATATGGAAGACTACAAAAATAGAATGTGAGGAGCAATAGCACGCTCACAGAAAGAATGTTAATATACACCAACCTGTTTGACCGGCAACTGCTGTTTTTTTATTTTTATTTTTTAAAGTATCTGTTTAAGAGTAATGATAATGGATGTCATGTTTATCTAATTGTATGTGCTAGTGTTTTAAGAGGCTTCAATTTTGTGAAATTGTGAATATCTGATGCGGCTGTAGGAGAAAAGAAAAGGTCTATAGCCGACTGACACCTGACGAGTTACTGCTGCTGCTGTTGATATTTATCTCTGTTTGATTGAAACACTGAACATTTCAGGATAAATAACATCTACTCTATTTACATTTTTTTTTCAGAAACATTTTCCGAATAGGAATACGGTTTATTGCCAAGTAGGTGATTCACTTGTCTTTTAGTACATACAATAAACTCACTACCTCCCCGTCTAGCGTTCCATTACATGCAGATGGGAGGAAAACACCATAAATCTGAAACAGTAATGTGAAACAATGTCTGATTTCTTAGTCAGATATTCATATTTTATGTTGTAGTTTATACACATAGAAGTGTCACACATGTGTCGTAACGGCATTTTTAATATATGCTGTGTTCCATTTAGTTCACTTTTAGTTTTGCACGGGTAACAAGTCTTGTGTTTGTTTGTCCCATACACCACACATCCTGTCTCTCATGGACTTTGTACTATGTCATGTGCTCTTACCGTCCAACAGTAGAGTGCTGCAGCGATGTTTTTTTGTAGGCAAACCCTGGAAGTTAGCAGAGCTCTGGTTCCCTCGATATCGGGGGACTGGTCGGCGTGATGGCGTTTTATAAAGTGTAATTTAGCCACTTGTTAGAAACCACCTTTTTTAAGACACCTAAAAGCCTCAAAATTGCAGAATTTCTTAAGCTTGTCTTAACGACAGACCTGATATCAGGCATCTAACCGAAAACACATTCAAAAAATACATTGAATTGGAGATGAGGGAACTTGAAGTGCAAAAAATGCTAACAAATTCCTATGTTTTAGGGCTCATTCAGGCAGGAGGGTTAACATAAAAGCCTGGTACATGGCATACAGGAGCTAAAGCCGCACTGATTAAATGGCGGTATCTGACGAGTTGGGAGTAAGAAAGAGTTTTCTAAGTGTGATCAAAAGTTAAAAAAAAATATTGTTTAACTTTGCACACCTTAATGGCCGGCAGATGCATTGTAGGAAAACGGAGCTTGAATAAAACTGATGCTTGTGGGGTACATTCACTTCCATTTAATGTGTAAATACTTGGTTTGGTATATCTTTACAAATGTATCTTACTCTCAATATTTACTCCCGTTTTGTCAGTAACCCTCGCTACTTTTTGCACTGTCCGTACTGACACTTTAAGAAGAGCATCGACCACAGCAAAACACCCACAAAGCTGCAGCATCATTAGACACCACCTTTGACTTTTTAACACACATATGACTGCTAACAAGCACCTTTTCTCTCTGACTAATGACCTTAATAAGCGGGAAAACACAGTGGTGAAAGGCACAGTATTGATTTTTGATATAATGATTGCGTCTTTACCTCTGTGTATTGTTAGCTGCTCAACTGTGTGTCTAAACGTGTGTCCACAGGGAGGACAGATGTTATTCTCACTTGTATGTTAGACAATTCACACTTATAGTTTATATACAAAAATAAATACGACTCAAAATGCGGATATTTGGGCATAATGCTTTGAGTCTAGTTCTCAAGCAATAGAAAAACAACCCTTACCCCAGGGATACTGTGTGTTGTTGTTGGGGTTTTTTTGTGTTTGTGAGTGCATATTTTAGTCTGTGTTGCTGAGTAGCCTACAGAGGTCTAAATTGAAGACCTCTGTAGGCTATTTGCTTTTATTTTCTTTCTTGCTTAGAGTTTGATGAGAAGACTGACACCACTCTCATGTCTGTACACTTAATATGAAGCTATAGCCATAGGTAGCTCAATTTTGCATAACACCTGGAAGAAGGCAGAAATGGCTAACCTGGCTCTTGGCAAAAATAAAAAAATGATTCAACAATACACCTTTTTACATGCAAAACTAACCTCCAGCCGGTTGTTAATGTTTAGTGTAAAGACATGAGTGGTATTTAAATTGTAAATGTCTTTGCAAGGAAGTATACTCATGATTGACGTGTGTGTGTGTGTGTGTGTGTGTGTGTGTGTGTGTGTGTGTGTGTGTGTGTGTGTGTGTGCGTGTGCGTGTGCGTGTGCGTGCGCGTGTGTTTTCTTGTGCTGCACTGATAATGCAAATAAAATACACAGTTAATAATGCCAGACAATTGCTCAGTAAGACTGTGAGAATGTGTGAGTTTGATACTGTGAGTTAATGATGTGAGTGTAACAGGGTCCTCTCACATGACTGACCAAAGTGGCAGACTGCTGTCTTTGCTATAGGTTATCAAAGCAGTGTGTGTCGGAAATGCACTTAATGTATCAAAGTAAAAGTATATCGTGCAGATTGGCCCTGTTCATGTGCAGACAGCATTTTTACTTTTGTAGTTAGAGGTGGTGCTTGTTACTGTACTTTAGGCGAGTGATTCTCAAAGTAGGGATGCCTGGACCCCAATTTGAGAATCACTGGAATAAAGTATGACATTCTGCCAGGGGTTCTGTGAAAAGTAATATAAGAGATACAATATAATATATATATATATATTGTTTGGTTTTCTGTGGTTTAGTTGTAAGTGAAAAAAAAGTGTGTGTGTGGGTTGTAAAAGTGTGTGCTGCCTAGGAAGTAGTTGTTACAATAGCATTTGTCTTTTTGAAACACTGAGGAAATTTGAAACTCAAGGAAAAGTGCACAATTCCAACAGAATCTCGGTATCGAGATGCTGCTGGGGTGTCTCGATACCAGACCGCAGGGGTGTCTCGATACCGCTGCCCAACCGTCAATGATGACGCCATGGGAGTGAGACCAGGATGTGTGGGGAGTACAGTGGGTGTTTAGTCTCAAGTTAAACAACTGAAATTGTCGCAATCTACTTACTCACTGACAGACGTAACGATCCAGCATCAGAAACTATGTAACAGCAGTATAACCTGTGTTGACCTGATGCTGTTACACGCACACTGAAGCATCTGAGAAACAAAGGCAATCTCCAAGTGGCACGCAGTGTTTCTATCTCCCTCACTTCTCCCATCTCCTGAGACAAATTGCCGTTGGCCCGGTGCTACACTCATTATAGGCCAGCAGCCATATATCGCCTAATGATTCAGAGCCAAACTGAGAAGCTTATAATGGGCGTCTGGGGACACCGTAGTTCCAGGCACCTCCTGCTAAATCTTCTCTTTATCCACTTTGCTGGATAGAAGTTTATATATCTTCAATCTGCTGCCTTGGGCAAACACAATAGTAACACACACACACACGCACGCACGCACGCACGCACGCACGCACGCACGCACACAGACAGACAGACAGACACACAGACACACACACACACACTGCAGTTATTTATCAAGATACGCTCTGGATTAATAAATGAATGACACTTATCACAACCTAAATCTACTGATCTCTTTCAGAGTGTAGGAGGAATGTTTGAGAGTTATCTTTGATGGATTGAATCTGACATGTTTTGGAACTGCACCTTTTTGCTTCACCATGAACCTGCAAAAAACAGGAAAGAATATTAAGTAAGTAAAAAAAGAAATCCACAATAACTAAAAACATTATAAATACAGACAGAATAATTGCAGTATTGCACAGTGTATTTATATTGCACCGATTTTTTTGTGTTTTGTGGTCTACTGGGATGGCAGACAGAGCTGGTTGTGCAGCCTGACAGCAGCAGGAAGGAAGGACCTGCAGTACCTCTCCTTCACACACCGGGGGTGAAGCAGCCGGTGGCTGAAGGAGCTGCACAGAGCTGCCAGGGTGTCCTGCATGGGGTGGGAGATGTTGTCCATCAGGGATGATAGCTTGGCCATCATCCTCCTGTCTCCCACCACCTCCACCGTATCCAGTGGACACCCCAGGACACTGCTGGCCTTCCTGACAAGTTTGTTGAGTCTCTTCTTGTTGGCTGTCGAAATGCTGCTGCCCCAGCAGACCACTGATGCCACCACAGAGTCAAAGAAAGTCCTCAGGAGTGCTCCCTGCACTCCAAAAGACCTCATTCTTCTCAGCAGATAGAGTCTGCTCTGACCCTTTTTGTGCGTTAGTGTGATCAGTCCAGTCCAGTTTATTGTTCAAGTGAACACCCAGGTACTTATAAGATTTCACAATCTCAAAGTCCATTCCCTGGATGTAATAATTGCTGCTGTTATTATAAGTAGTCTTATTATATGAATCATTTATGTCATATACATTGAATGTGTCGTATCTCTGTTATGCTGTTCATTCTGTACACATGACATCTATTGCATTCTGTCCATCCTGGGAGAAGGATCCCTCCTCTGTCGTTCTCCCAGAGGTTTCTTCCTTTTTTCTCCCTGTTAAAGGGGTTTTTTAGGGGAGTTTTTCCTGTGCCGATGTGAGGGAAGGACAGACAGAGGATGTCGCATGTGCACAGATTGTAAAGCCCTCTGAGGCAAATTTGTAATTTGTGATTCTGGGCTATACAAAATAAACTGAATTGAATTGAATTAAAGGAAAGGAAGGCTAAAGCCATGTCACTGTTTGAAAATTAACAAAAAGTTCATCTGTTTATGGTTAAAACAACAAAAAAGGGGCTAAGATGCTAGAGACAGAGGAGGTGAATGGACATTGATTTGAAGGACAGTAATGGAAAGGGCGAGAAATTCAGTGTGTCATCAAGTCTGCCATTGATTAGGAGCTACTGTACGGTTCAGGCAAAGGGCCAAAGGCTGCATTTCATTCCGGACTATTAAAAGCCCTGCTGGCCAAGTGAACAGCAACTTGAACTATTGAACTACTGCCGCCATAATACATGATTATGTAACCAAACAGTTCAGAAATGTGACAGAGAGACGACCTCCTGACGACCCAGGCTAGCCAAAAGAGACTATATGCAATCTCCCATTGAGTATTTCTTTTGGCAAAGTCAAATATCTTCCTGAGGTTTACGGTCCATCTAAATAAACGAGTATCTGTAACAGCTCTTACTATAAAAATCTGAACTTTTCATGAATTATACATCAATGAATTTACAACTGAAAGTTTATTCTTGACCATTAAAAATCAAAATGCTCCAAATGAACCATGCGTTGAGACTGTTTTAAATAAACCACTGCCCAACTACTTCATGACAGAGTGCTGCGGGAGTGAGTCCTTAAACTCAGAAATGAGTTTTGCACTCCCTAATCTAGAAAGTCAATGTTTTCTTTTTTAATGTGTTTTGGTTAGATGCCTGATATAAGGTCTGTGGTTAACACAAGTTGATGAGATTTTAACGTTTTGATCTACAATATTAAATACATCAGTAGATATCCCTGTTGTGAATTTTGAAGCTTTGACATCTCAAAAAAGGAGGTTGCTAACAAGTAGCTAAATGAGACTATAGAGGTTGTCTGGGGTGTTAAACATCATCAGCTGCTGCCCTCTTAAGATGCCTTGTTGCGTCATAAACCAACAATGAACACGCAAATCAGTATATCAATCAATCAAATCAATTTGGGTTATGGATGGTGTTACGGTCTATGGGGGGGGACCCAAATGCAGAACACAAACTCGGAGAGGAGGAATAGTTAACAGGGTTTATTGGTAGGGTTATCTGGAGAATGGAGGTGGGAGGAGGGGAGAAGTTCGGCAGGCGTGGGCAGATTGGTAGTGGATGGCAGGCAGAGGCTGAGCGGCAGGCAGGTGAGATGGTCCTGTGGCACAAGAAGAACAATGTTAGAGGGAACCAAAGAAACTGGCAATAATACTCGAAAGCACAATACATAAAGGCCTGGAGCGCGATCTACCACTGTGGTTGAAACAACGATCTGGCGGTGAGTGACTGGATGACCGGGGTTGATATACTGCAGAGTGGATGAGTAGATTGATGGCAGGTGTGTGGCTTGGAGCAGGTGAGTATACTTGACAGTAATCAGGGAGCTGGGGAGAGTGAGAGGAGTGACATGCCCACCTCACAGACACAGACAGAGAGATAAACAAACAAGGGAGCACAGTAGACACAAGGGCAAGGGGGAACATGAATCAATGGGAGACAATGAGACCTGCCAAAAGCTGTTTGTTTGACCTTTTTTACATTCAATGGAAACAAAAGTAAGGTACCTCAATGATGTGAAGTGAAAACCTTTCACATACTACTAGTTAAGTTAACTCTGTATGTAAGGGCAGGTCATTGTCGGTGTTATACTCAGTTGCCAGTTTATTATTAGGTAAAACGAGCAAAATCTAATGTAAACACCACTGCAATAAATTATGAAGATTATAATGATAAAACAGTTTGAGAGAAGTGCTGAATAAAACGTATCTAACATGAGAATTAGATCATACATACAGGAGAAAGAGTTGCAAAACATCCAATAACCCATGTGTTCAAATAAAGCCTCTTCGGTCTTTAATCTGTTTTGTCAGTGCTTCTTTTTTTTTGTTGCAGTAACCCGAAAGGTTTCAGCTTTTATAAGATTCCCTGAACTGGTGCTGAAACACAAACTCCAGATGCAAACACACTCATGAAACAGTACAGTTTATTGTAACACACAGCTCGCTGATTTTTTTGTGCCCCTGTTTGTTCATTGGTTCTGTTTGTGTGTACAACTCTACGACAATGATCACTATCCCCAGTCCCACCTTGACCATCATCATAGCAAATGACAGAAGTATAGCATGCTGGTTGCAAAGGTAGTCTACAGAAGCTTGGGTGAATCAAAAATGAAAACGTCGCACTGCCGCATTTGGTCTGCTGACTACCAGAAGGAAACATACAGCTCTGACATCTTGGATCTTTGTACAACAAAGTTGCCGTCAAATAAAGACCAAACTATAGATCCCATTGGAATTTTGAATGTTTCAGCATTCATTTTTTCAAAATGCATTGCAATGAAATGACTTAACTGTGATGAAAATAAATTGTTTCAAACTCAAATCTCAAAGTTTGCTGTTCCAACACAATATTTGTAAGGCTAATGAGTAGGTGGAGCGTCTGCCAAATGTCACATGTGAAGGGATTGATCAAATGGTAATTGTGGTGATCAAAAAGAAAGTGCACTTGAGTTGTGTCACTTGACAGACCTGTCCTGCAGCACAGCTTCAGTTTCGGCACTGCTTAATACTGTATCTACGCACTCACCATCAGCTCCAAAGAGACAAGCAAGTAAGAGACAAGCAAGTATTTTGACCACATTTTCCACATATTTGACACTTTTTATTGGAGGGACAGTTTGCAATGAAATTATGCTGATTAGGATTCAAATAAACTTGTAAATTGTATAATCATAAAAATACATGTGTTCTACAGTCACTCCCAAGCATATGTCAGAGGGTCTGTGCTCACTACAGTTTATTTTTAAGGCAGGGTTTGTTTATTGCTGAAAGTGATCCATTGTGTGGTCTTTGTTGTGTCACTGTGTCCTCCATGCTGCTATTCTTAAATTGTCCACAGACACCTTTTTCTTACAATAGCTGACAATGAAGTGCATTTGACTTCCTGATCCATCAAGTCAACTTTGAAAAAAATTTCTTCTTTGCTGCCTATCATTTGTTTGCTCGGGCTGGGTTTTCCCTATGATTTGAATGCTCTGAGTACACAAGTTCTGTGCCCCTGTTTGTTCATTGGTTCTGTTTGTGTGTACAACTCTTTGACTATGATCACAATCCCCAGTCCCACCTTGACCATCATCATAGCAAATGACAGAAGTGTAGCATGCTGGTTGCAAAGGTAGTCTACAGAAGCTTGGGTGAATCAAAAATGAAAACTTTATTTTCTTGCTGACTACAGGAAGGGATCCATAATATTCAAATAGGTGTTGAAGAGTCAAATGACTGCCGCAGTTGGTCTGCTGACTACCAGAAGGAGACATCCAGCTTAAACTCTGTGGAAAGGTGAGAACAGAATGTTTCATTCAGTGGTGATAATCTTAATTTAATGAGAATATTATGTTGGATTCTGGATAAATCTTAAGCATTACAGCTGTTGTTCTGCCTGTTGCTTACAATAATGATTAATATCTATTGGGGCGGCTGTGGCACATGAGGTAGAGCGCTTGTCCCGTAACCACAAGGTTGGTGGTTCAAACCCCTCTACTGGCAACATGCTCCCCGGGCGCTTCATTGCAGCCCACTGATGGGTTAAATGCAGAGATATAATTTCCCCATTGTGGGACTAATAAAGGCTTAATTATCTGATGTGTTGGTTTAAAAGATTATTTTAAATGCTAAATCATTTACAGAATTGATTGTTTAATAAGCCCCCAAAGGCACAACTTGAAATTCTTGATTGTTCTTTAAGTAAAGGGGTTGTTCATTTTAGAGGGACTGACAACGCTCAATTTTTCCTGCCAAAAAAACAAACCTTGTGGGATGGGCTGCTCTAGAAGTGTTTTGTCACATTCACCAAATGTTTTGTCAGATAATATACTCAATGTCCTTGAAAATGTTATGACACTGTAGATTTATGTTATGCACACCAGTTTTATTTATTTCATCTTTGTCTCTGAGAAATTGTGTTTTATCGTTAATTTTAGCATGAAAGACGAGTCTTAAAACTACAAGACCCGTAAACCAGAAGCGTGAATCAGAGGGAACTCAAAAACGCTTTGCTGTTGCAGTTATAAACAAAACGTGGCGTGATAGTCGCTGCATTCCTGCAAAATCAACCCAGAATTTAAAAGTGAACCGATTTACGCAGTATATTGTAAAATCAGTTTTCTCAACACTAATCTTTAGCTTCCGCCCGTCGTTAGCGACGCACATGACAGAACTTTGAGCAGTGATTGGACGTTTCATGCTTAAATGCACAATGGGAGTTGTAGTTAACGCCAAGGTCAATGTATCCTCATATAATGATTTGCATGTTATCTTGCGTAAAGTTACTCTTCATTTTTTGGCTGTTTTCCTACGAGTGCTATTAACACGTGTTAGTTTCCGCTCATTACATGCAAACGGTCTTTTCAAAATAAACTACCTTCTTCAAAAAAAGTTAGGTTTAAGTAATCTACTTACTTCGGTTTAGGAAAATATTATATGAGTTTAAATAACTCCGGAAGTGTGGTTACTGAAGTACGCCAGTTACGTGACGAACAGCTTTTGAGGTCGTTATACTTCCTCATTCATGATTACGTGCAAAACATATGTAACAATTTCATACCTACGAATTACGGCGCATTATTTTCCGTAGATATAGCTACAAATGCTGGATGACATCAACCTGCAGTGGCTTGTACCTTCAACTTGGCATCAAAGAAACAGTTATTTTCTAACACAGCTGTTAATCTTTTGGACTGATGATTTAACTCTATTTGAGGTTGATATCTAAGTGTATGCTTCACTCTTTACTTCCATAGATGAAGATGCCAACTTCCAACAAAACACTGTGCTTAACAATTATAGCTGCTATCTGCCTCCTCGGCTATATTCTTGCGTGCTTTCTGTATTTTGAGCCTCCATCTCCTGTTTGCCCCACTACATTACCTCTTGAGGAAAATCGTCAAGTCATGGAGCCAAAAGAAAAGCCCATACTCCTCCTGTGGTTCTGGCCTCTCGGTGTGAAGTTTGATTACAAAGCCTGCTCAATCCACTTCAACATTAATAGCTGTGTTCTGACAGATAACAGATCCCTTTACAAGAAAGCGCAGGGAGTCATTTTTTACCACAAAAACATACACGGAAATTTGAAAAACTTGCCGCAAGAGCCACGTCCATCTTTTCAGAAATGGATTTGGTTCAATGTGGAATCGCCGACGAACACAGCGAGGAAACCGGGTCTGGATAACCTGTTCAACTTAACACTGAGCTACAGAAGAGATGCTGACATCACCGTAAGGAATGAGCTCACGATCAGACCGACAGAAATAAAAGATGACTTTGTTATGCCGAAGAAAGACAAACTCGTGTGCTGGATTGTCAGTAACAAAAACCCACATACCGGAGCAGCTGTGAGAGCTCAATATTACCATGAACTGTCCAAACATATCAAGATCGACCTCTTTGGTTCAGCCTATTCAGGGAAGCGTTTGAGTTATGAGGACTATTACACGACCATTGCTAGCTGTAAGTTTTACCTCTCATTTGAGAACTCGATTCACAGAGACTACATCACAGAGAAGGTTAACGGGCCCCTCGTGGCGGGGACGGTCCCTGTAGTTTTGGGTCCTCCAAGAGAAAACTACGAGCAGTTCGTTCCTGCCGACGCCTTCATTCACGTAAACGATTTCCCTGATCCAAAGTCCCTGGCAGGCTTTCTGCTGGACATGAAGGACGACGTGTACGCACGTTACTTTGAGTGGAGAAGGTTCTACACAGCCACCCCTCACCTGCTGTCAATCAACAATGAATTTATTCAGCCTATCTGCCTCGCCTGTGACCACATCTCAAGAGACAGTGATTTCCATGTAGTTCATGACCTTTATGGGTGGTACCATTCAAGAAAACCTTAATGAGAACGTCCTTTGATTGTGGCTCACACATGCAGATAGATACTTGAGTATTTTGCACACTGTATTCTGTTTATAAATAAGCCAAGGAATTGTGGTTCATTTGGGTAATATATTTTCTCTCTGGTAGACAGTTAGCTCAGCTTAAAGACTGGAAAAAGGGAGAAACAGCTAGCCTGGCTTAAAAATGTAAAAGCCCAGGACTTAACCCTGATTTGAAACTTTCTACAGAATAAATATACAAGATATACAAGAAGAGGCAGATTTTTAAAAATGTTATTAATGTAACAATTTTGATAACCTTCTTTAAACTCTTTTCCGAATCCCATCATGTAATCATCTCCCAGTCAAATGTTCACTGTGTTTTCTGAAGCAAAAGTCTATTCATCAATAGTTAATTCATCATCTTGACAACAATTGCCTGTTACTCCGTTGCTCATAGATGAACCAGTAGGACCAGGTGAGATGTTGACAAACCGGCTAGTGACGCTCTGTGTCCAGTATTCGCCTATTTGTCACATAAACAAGTTAAGTTGTGCTTTCATGACGTCTTTCACAGACAAGTATACATGTCTGATACTAGGTGATAATGCCAATATCTTTTATGAATTTTAACGATGGAGGTTACTTAAATCATTTTACATTCATTTTACTCTCTAGATGTAATAGTTTTACCTTTTTTTTATAACTTTATACAATCATACTGAAGTTATTTAATGCTCATACATGGGAATGTCAATAATTAAGGGAATTTTAAAGTCATCGACATCTTAGCTCTTTGTACTGATCAACAAAGTTGCCGTCAAATAAAGACCAAACTATAGATCCCATTTGAATTTTGAATGTTTCAACATTCATTTTTTCAAAATGCATTGCAATGAAATGACTTAACTGTGATGAAAATAAATTGTTTCAAACTCAAATCTCAAAGTTTGCTGTTCCAACACAATATTTGTAAGGCTAATGAGTAGGTGGAGCGTCTGCCAAATGTCACATGTGAAGGGATTGATCAAATGGTTATATAAAAGCCAGGAAGTGCACTTGCATTGTTTCACTTGGCAGACCTGTCCTGCAGCACAGCTTCAGTTTCTGTACTGCTTAATATCTACGCACTCACCATCAGCTCCAAAGAGACAAGCAAGTATTTTGACCAAAGTTTCCACATACTTGACACTTTTTATTGGAGGGACAGTTTGCAATGAAATGATGCTGATTAGGATCCAAATAAACTTGTAAATTGTATAATCATCCAATTGTCTTTACATGCTGCATGTGGTTATCAGCTGTGGGTAATAACGACTTATATTTACTCTGTGAAATGAAGGCTACTTTAGTAACTTGTTTTGAGTAAATTGTACTTGTCAGAGTAGTTATAATGCTACACACTTTAAATTCTCAGTCAACTTAATTATTAGAGTAAAATCATTAAGTATACTACGTTACCTTTGTTTACATTAGTCGCGTTACTTTGTTTTTTTATTTTTTATCTGCTATGTTCAATTTCCATAATCCGTTCAGAGGCAGTTGATCAGTTTACCCCCTCCACCCTTGACGCCGTCCTAATGGAGTTCCAGCTGGTCTCAGATCTGCTGGCGCTCTGTTATCCTCCCTCTCTGGCCGTTTCTCAATACCAAGTATGGTCAAGTGTGGACTTGCAAGTTCAGACTTGGATAGTTCGACTCGGGAGTACAAACTCGTCGGTCCCGCCTACTCCGGTTATCTTCAGTCATATATATTGACAATAAAACGAAATATGATATAAAACACAACCCTGCCTTTTTTCATTTTCATTTAGAAAATATTAAAATATTAATATGTATATGTTTTGTGTTACATCTGCAACCACAACCACAGAGACACCGGAGACAGCGGCACATCTGGAGAGGCCTAGCCGAGATCAGGCTGCTGTCAGCGGGCTGCATGAGCACCACCGCCCGGTCTCCTCTCTGGACCTCTCATATCTCTATATATATATATCTATATCTCCTCTCTGGACCTCTCATATCTCCGACAAACGTCGGCGCTTTTTTCAAACAGGCTCTATCTTGATAAATTGACCACATATTTTAAGTCTTAACAACTACATTCTCGCTTAAAAACATCTTAAAACTAAATTCCGTTACAACAGCAGTATTTAGACAATGATAACTGACATTGTCGTCTCTTGTTTGCTGGTGAAATGCATTCTGGGATACTTGGCTGTCCAAAGTCCACACAAGTCTCCTCCGATGCATCCCCGATATAACGGAGCAAGGACACTTCCGGGTATTTGGACCGTACTTGGCTTGATGCGAACTTGTGTATTGGAACAGTACTTGGGCCGCTAGATGACGTTTCACAAGTTCACGAGGACACAAGTACAGAGAAGTTCACTTATTGAGAAACGGCCTCTGATTAAATGCACATTACTGAAGCTGCAGCGGCACGGCTGTCGTGTTAGACGCGTAATTAGACTTACCATGTGAACCGCAATTATACAGACCAATTAAAAGCGCGCAGAACGCTGGTCTGAAGTCAGTCGGAGAAGAGAATCAGAGAAAACGTGTTGACAGCCAGGGAGTCTGTTGCGTTCTTACTACAAAGTTTAAATACACACAATATAGCATGCTTCAAACCCACTTCTATTCTTGCTTTCTGTCGTAATGTATTCAAACGGTGCAAGCTATGTGCATTCAAATAGTCATGTTCATCGATGTAGCCTGGTGAAGAGAAACTGAAAGGTAGAGGCTAAATTATGCACACAAAAAAAAAGCTTTTATTTCATTTGGACTCACTGTTTGGTGATCTGGCTATAATATTTCAACCATATAGATAGTCTTCATTAGGTCAAAATGAAGATTTAAACTCACACCTTTATTTAATAGACAGTTATTGGTGAAACATCATTGCATCATCTCCTTATTAGCCTGAATGAGTCATCTGAAATAAGCCATTTAAAAAAAAAAAAAAAAAAGATAAAAGAATAAGTTGTCCCCTGTGTTTGTCTGTGATGGGAACTGGGACTTAAAACATCTATACTTGAATGATGACATTTTACGGACGCTGCAACATGTTGTCACTTCTTTATTTAATTAACTTTTTGACATAACAGACATATGGTCTATTATGCACATGGTTTTCATTACGAACAAATACAATTGTATGTTAACTTCTTTGATTTTAAGAAAGTTACTCTCTACTCAAGTGTTTTTTTTTCACTAAATACTTTTGTACTCTCAAGTTATTATTTTAATGCTTACTTGTACTTCTACTTCATTCTTAAATTACTTACTGCTTCTGATTCAACAGTTTAGAGTTCTTTAAACTGCCAATGATTATGACAATTCCTCTCTCCTCGCAGGTTCGATATGGCCTCGGTTTTTTATTGTTTACGGGCCACCCTGACAATGACTCTCCTGCTGACTGGAATCATAGTCCTGGTTTTGATGTATTGTTGGTCAGCTCCATCTCCAAATTGCCATCCTCCCCCATCTCAACCCAACACATCAGTGCTTACAAAACAGCCAGCGAAACAACAGACAGACAAGCCTGTACTGCTGCTGTGGTTTTGGCCTGGAAACAAAAGGTTCGATCTTCAAGACTGCAAGAGGCTTTTCGAAATTGACAGCTGCCACCTCACAGATGATAGATCTTCATACTCCAGAGCTCATGACGTTTTGGTGTTTCACAGAGCTATCCAGAATCTCTCCAACCTTCCCACCTCACCTCGATCCAGGTTGCAGAGGTGGATCTGGTTCAACACAGACTCACCTAATAAGACGCGCAAGATAGAAGGCATTCAAGGCCTTTTTAACCTAACCCTGAGCTACAGGAGGGATGCCGACATTAACATTCGTCAGGGAATTACTTTCAAGAAGGATTCAGATGAAGATTTCATACTTCCCAAGAAGGAACGATTGCTTTGTTGGATTGTGGATGGCGACGACTTCCACACAAAATCAGGAGAGAGATACAGCTACTACAGTGAGCTTATAAAACACATCAAGGTGGATGTTTTTAACAGCTCCTCTACCAAAGGGGAGAACTACTTCCTGACTATCAGCAGCTGCAAATTCTACCTTTCCTTTGAGAATTCAATTTACATAGATTACATTACAGAAACATTCTATGAACCTCTTGCGGTTGGCACTGTGCCTATAGTTTTGGGCCCACCGCGAAAGAACTATGAGGATTATGCCCCACGTACTTCCTTCATACATGTAAATGACTTTCCTGAGGCCAAAGCACTGGCCAAGAGCCTCCTGGAGCTGGATAAGGATGATATGGCTTATATGAGATACTTTGATTGGCGGCAATTCTATATTGTCAGACATCCTACTGAGGAGAAGCATGAGTTTGCGCACGCTATCTGCCAGGCCTGTCGTCACGTTGGCATATACAAGAAGTACAGAGTTGTACCTGATCTGTACAAGTGGTTCTTTCAGTAATACTGTCTTAGACAAATACTGTCTATAAAATATGTGCAATTTCGTCATGTTTGACATATCATGTATAAAATATGTTACACCTAATGATATCATACACCTACCTTTAATCAAATGTTTTAATGTTTCATTTTTGTTTCAGTATTTAAAGTGATGTAAAATATGATGTTTTGATTGAAACGCTGGAGCTTAAGAGCTGAGTTGTACATTACACTGTATTCCGTGTCATCATGTGTGCATTATGGTTATGTTTTATTTGGGTTTTCAGTGGATTATACATTGTGATGGTGACACTGCTGTGATAACTTCTTAATCTATTTCCCTCTATACTGTATTGGGCTGGAGACAGATACAAATACCTCAAAACATGAAAATTACACCAAACCACAAGCGACTATCTGCATGGCTGGATACCAGTAGATATCAGTGAGAAAATATGTTTATTCATTTGATTTGTATTTTGGGTAAACGCTTTTATACCACGTGGTTTGAGAACAGCCAATTTACAAAATGATTTCCCTTCATGTTAAACATCAGGGTGCCATTAATGTGTATGTGGGTGCTGCAATGGGATGCTGGGACGATAATGTTGACGTATCCACCAAAAACGTCTGAGACACACCACACCCAAAACCTATGTTTCTCAAATTGATTCATCAATAAATTAATTTACTTATTAAATTGGAGCATAAACAATTACTAGGAACATTGTGAAACTACAACTGAACTTTGATGCTATCTAACACCTCTACTTCCCCAAGAACGAGAAGCGAGACCCCAAAAGCGCAAAACGACCTCCCATGGTTTGTGAATATGGCTGACACTTACACAATGGAAACATATAGGCATGTTGTGGTTTTCACACCTAACCAACAAATATGAAACATGACTCTTGTAACCTTTTTCTAACTGTTTTACCCAATGATGTTACAATGGTTATTTGGTTTCCACATATGGACCTGGATGTTAAAGAAGTGCGAAGAAAGAGGTATAAATGGGAGGAGACAACAAAGAATCTGGGTCATTTAGGGCTTTGGGGCTCTGGTTCTTCTTTTGGTCTTTAGGTCTCATTGGTGTTTGAAACCTTTGACATTTTTGTCTTTTCTTTTCTTTTTTATATTTTACATTTTTGTAACTCTTTATCATCTTTTTATAATAAATACTAAATTAAACTGGTTTTCAAGTCTTGCTTATCTCTGAGGGTGCCTTCGTAGTCTCCTGAAGGTGAGAGAGCTCTTCCCCTGTGATAGGCTGACAGTAGTAAATGATTTGGTCATAAATTTGAATAACATGCCTGCTACAAGCTAAAGTTATAGTGATGTTGTTCAGTATTATGTGATTTACTAACTTGGTTGGCTCAGGTTGTTTTGATGTTCTGTATGTGTATTATGAATGATGTTGCAGGGTGATTATAGTGCTTAAGACATTAGCTGTTGTGTTTATGGTGGAGCAGTAAGGGTCAGATTGGCATCCAAATTGAGGGTGTTAGGGCGAGGGTCCTGAAGCTGCCATTCATAACCGAGCCAGGTTCCCAACCACACAGGGTTCCTCCTCCAGCGGTGGCCCTTTTAAACAGGGTCCATCCTGGAGTACTTCCGGTCCTCCTACACCTATTGTACACACGTAAATCCGTTGGTATTTGGCTGTCGGGGAGGCCGACTTCTTCTAAGTGATACCAATGTAGATAGTGTATTAAATTATCCTGGCTTTTGGCCCCCTAAGCAGTCTGAGATGGTTCTGCCTGTAGGTTTTGGGGGGTGCGTTCAATACCTAGGTCAGAGGTCACTGAACAAGCCATCTCCCAGTGCCTTACCCCCACTGGGAGGTGGTATCGGTTACGTTGCTAGGCTGCACACCTTTTCAATAATACTGATAATGGAACAATATGTCACTGCTAATGAATTCAAATTAAAGGTATTACATTCCTACTAACAAGTGAATATGTTTAATTATATTTGTATTTATATAACGTTAAATGCTATTCAGGGATGTAGATACCACTGAAGATATCCAGGCTGGATCCCTCCTTTCCCAGTAAATGAGGGTAACTCAATATGTAAATCAGTTTAGTTTTCACAATTGAATCCTATGGAATAACATGTCTAAATTCCTGTAATTATGACAACAATCCAGGATGAGCAGCCCTGATCTGTAAAAGCTGCATGTGACTACTTTGCAGTTGCTTTAAGCTTTATCATTACAATCCGGTGATATTACATCCATTAAGTTTCTAGCACCAAACTCAGAGAAAGGTTGAGGCTTTTCTGTTGCTTTGCATATATTCAATCAATTATTTGCTTATTTTATCATTATAACTCTTCTGTGTTTATTCCATTTAAGCTTGTTTTTTTTATCATCTCTTATTTGATTATCTCTTGAATCCTGGGTAGGTTTTAATGGTAACGCTTTAACTCACACAGGTTAATCAACTGATCTAGAACCAGTGATGTGTGTGTGTGTGTGTGTGTGTGTGTGTGTGTGTGTGTGTGTGTGTGTGTGTGTGTGTGTGTGTGTGTGTGTGTGTGTGTTGTGAGGGTAGTACTTAAGTACCATGGACAGCGCAGGGCGACACAGAGGAGCTTTCTCTTTACAAACAACATCCACAGAGCCAGCTTCCCTCCTCCAGCTTCCTTTACTTTAACCTTTTCTATCTATTTGGACCTACTTATCGGATAATCCCTGTTTTTTTTTCTCTCCAGCCGGGCACATGAAGCGGTAGAGCCCGGTAAACCCTGACTCTCCATCTCTCTCCTCCTGGTCCTCCTCCTGCTGGAGCTGGAGAGATGCCCGGGGCAGGATGTGCTCCAGCCGCAAGATCCTGTGGAGCCTGCTCCTGCTGTCCGTGGTGGAGGTGGGCCTCGGTGTGGCCAGCATCGTCCTCGGAGCTGTGGGCATTAGCTGGGTCCAAGGCGAGCACAAGCCGCAGCAGGGCGACGCATCCCCGGTGTGGAGCGGACTCTGTGTACGTCCTGGGAACAACTTTTCTCCTTACTTTCCCTTTATTTACTCCCAGAGAGGATGAGCATCTCCAGGGGTTTGATTTGATTGATTGATTGATTGATTGATTGTCTTTATTTCGAACATGCAAGCAATAAAAAACATGATTATTAATCAATTAATGATTATCAATTGATTATTAATAGATGAAATAAAAAATAAAAGAGACAACAAAAGAACACACAAAAGAAGTAAAATTTAAAAAAAAAACTTTCTACATGCTCGAAAGGGGGTAGGAGGAAGTAAAAAAACTTATCTAGTCCTACCCCTTAATAGATCAATTTAGCTTGGATAGATGTCATGGTGATGGTGAGGGTGGAGGTACAGATAAAGAAAAAAGGGGGAATATATTACTTATTCACCTGTGAATGTATCTCTACTGTCGCCTCAATCCCAGTAGGCTGGGATGTATTGCTGTTGTATTATGTTTTTGACTGGAAGAAATTAGCAGAAGTTGTGATCTAATTCATTTCTGTTATAAAGTGAGTTTCATATTACTGCTTTACTACTAATACATCTAAAATTATAATGACATTTTTCTTTAATAAGTCTCCAGGATTTATATGGTTCAAGGCTCTGTTAAGCTATATATATATATATATATATATATATATATATATATATATATATATATATATATATATATATATATATCATACATTTTTTATGTGTGAGAGCACAGTTAAAAGCTTTTGTTAAAATTAGCCTGTTCAAAAGATTTTTGTTCATACTGCTGGTTGTTTATCTACTAAGAATCACTAACTGGAAGCCGTGACACCCAGGATGTGATGAATACTTAATGTTTTGGTTCATGTTTCTCTATTATGTGTCTTAATGTGTTTGTCCATTAGATGTTGAGATTGGCCTTTTAGATGTCTCTGGTGCTGGGTAGATATTGGTTTCATTCATTCATTCTTGAGTTGTTGCTGGATGCTTTGGAGGGTCAAATCTTTTTACGCACAATCACACCCTCACTCCTCTGCATATGTCTCCTCCTGTTACAGTTCTGCTCTCTCACTCATTGTCTTGATTTTGCTGCAGAGCAATGAAAAGTTGAGTTTATATATAACCTTGATTCAATTACTTGACTATATATGGTAAGACAGTCTATCTTATTGCCGATAATTACTGTAAGTGCCTGGAGCTCAGGACATATGAGTCATACCGGATTTCTGCAAAGTGTAGTATCTCAAAGCGTCCAGCGGTATGTGGAAATATGTGTAGAGAAAGAAATTTGTGATATTATATAGGTTTGTGGGTTTGAGTGTGAGTGCATGTGTGTGTATAAAGTCACTGCAAAGGTGTTACGCAGCATGACAGATTTGTGTTCAACCTCACAGCTGCTGAAGGCTGTTTGCTGAGTCAGTTGCTGTGTCTCGTGATTACCCAAATATCTCCTATCAGAAACAGGCAGTCATTGAGACTGACTGACTGACCGCTTACCTCAAAGTATTCTGCAGGAAAGTGATCCTCGTTCATATCTCATATTTGTCAGGACTCATGTTTCTTTGTACATGATATTACTTAAGTTAATTTCTTCAAACAGTTATTGGGCAACCTTTTAATAACTGGAAGGTCATCTGTTAACTGTCAATGATTTGTGAAAAAAGGTTCCACTCAGTACATTTGTTTCCAAAGCTGTCAATTTAGCGAACTTCGTCCACCGAGGAAGGCCACAAGATAGGCTTGAAAGCTCTGGCTAAATGTATAGTCAGTGCACCTTGAGTTACTCTTAATAATATCAAAGGTCAAAACCTTCAACTTTAACTGAATGTGGTTTTAGGTTGCTTCCAAATATTCAATAAATTAATTCAAAACTTCAACACACATACTGTTACTTAAGGATTTAAAATGAGAGGAAGCCAAGGTATGACATCACACCCTCCCTTTTTACACACACACACACACGCCCACACACACACACACACACACACACACACGCCCACACACACACACACACACACACACTGACTACTGCTTCGAGACACTTTCAGCAAAACAATGCAGCTTGCATCTCATTGAGCTGTCCCACTTGTAAGTGTACTCTGCCAGCGTAATAGGCCACCGTGCTGTTCCTGTTCTGAATCATTGACACACAGGACAATGTGGCTCTATATTTAGAGGGAGAAAGTCGCTTCTGAATAACCGAGTGTAAAGAATACATCCACCTTTTCCTGTTGTCAGCATGGGGAGGACGTATTAATAAAAATAGATTTGATTTTATCTAGTTTCAACAACTTCTGAAACTGCTCATTTACTCATTTGTTGTTCTCTCTCTCTTTCCAGTTTCTGGTCTGTGGGATGTGCGGAGTTCTGTGTGCTCGCAAGAGGACAGGTCTTATTGTAAGTGCATGTATATATTTAGTTCCTCTGTTTCCCAGTAGACTCTTTTGTTGTCTTTTAGTATTAGTTTGTGGTCTCTATGTAAAAACGGCATTTTCCTACTGCAGCAAACAGAACAGGCTCTACAGTGACACATTGGGGAGTCAGTGTTTTAGAGGAATACATCAACATTTTGGGGAATATGCTTATTCTCTTTCTTGCCATAGTTAGATGAGATTGATACCACTTTCATAACTGTATTGTAAATATGAAGCAGAGTAGGGTTTTTTGGGTAAACTTCACATACTTCCAAGGTGCATGGAGAAGGGAAAAATTCTGAAGAGGTCGAAAGTCCTGGAACACTGATGGTAAATAGAAAATGTTAATAGTTTAGACCAATGTGTTTCAGCTTGATGGACCCTGATAAAGACCATAAGCTGACACCCTTTAGTCAAGACCCTTGAGTTGTTCTGTAAACTGCAAGTGTTGCTGGAGTTTTGATCTTGTAAGTATGTGAAACTACAACAAGCAGCCTGTTAGGTTAGCTTAGCATAAATGCTGGAAGCAGGGGGAAACAGCTAGCCTGGCTCCGTCCCCCCTATCAACATTTCTAAAATCCACAGAATAATATATTGGTTTTTTTAATCTGTAAAAAAATAATATGTGCTAAACTAATTCTTGGTCGGAATGAGTAAATTCCTGGAGTCTCCTTGGTTGCCTGGCAACTGGCAACTAACCCAGAATTATACAGTGTCTTCCTCAGTTTTTGCTTGAATCTCAAGTTCTTGTTTGATTAAGAAAGACTCTCATAGATTGGTGAGTTTTGAGTCACTTTATTCATTATCGACTTTAATCATGCTAACAGTGTGTCCTTTTCAGACTTCATGATGCCAAACAAAAATCAAAGTGGATCCAGACACACAATTTGATTATTGGCATTGAGTGCAGGCAAAAGAGTCTTTGAGAGATGATGAAGATGAATCATTATTCAATATTATGTATTTAAAGGTGTCTTTCCTTCGAAAGATCTTTTCTTTTTAACATCAAATACTCTTCCTATTCAATGAGATGACTCGACGATATCACGTGCTGTCACCCATCATTCATAGAATATAAATCCGAAAACATAAACTGTTCATTGTGAAGGATTAAAAATATACGTGAAGTCTGTGTCATGACTATTTACACATTGTCCACCCCTGGAAGATTACAAGTAAAGACTGTCTAAGACCTGCCACCCAAAAGTGCTTGTGTGTACATGTGTGTGTGTGTGTGTGTGTCCTGTCCTGCAGGTGCATACAGTGTGCTCTGAGAAAGACGTCTGAGGAAACCAGAGGAGACAAGCAGTCACCTCTCCTCTTCTCTCTCTCTCTGTTGTTCTTTCAATCTTTTTTTTGCTCAGCTATCGCTGTCGCAGTCTCTCTGTGTCCGAGTCCTCGTGTTTCTCTCTGACTCTCTCTGTCTCCTGCTGGGGAGGGCACTAATGATGGATCAATGTCAGCACTATCTGCTGTAACAGAGACATCCCTCAACCTTTCTCTCCCTTTGTCTCACCCTATCCATCCCCGCCTATTGTCTGTGTCGCCATCTTTAACCTCGTGTCTTTCCCCTTTTTCATCGCTCTCATCCATCTACCTTCCCTGTTCAATCTAATTCTCCCCGGTCGTTCCGATGACTCTCTCCATCTTTCTCTCCTCATCTCTATCCATCCTCCTCCTTCCTTGTTTGCCCGCGGGGTGATGATTGCATTAGGTTGGTTTGGCTCCGGAGTCCTGCCAGCCGCTTTCCACACTTCACCGGGTAATGACTGAAATTGGAGAAGCCCTTTTTCCATGCGGTTAAAGGCACTAAAGGCTTCTGTACTGGGAGCAATGAAAGATAACCTGAACTCCTGACACAATACAGACACACATGCATGCACAATAAATGGGGAGCACAATTGATCGATTGGATTTTATTATTTTGATTGCAAAGTAACGGAACTGCGGTCATTTTCCCATCACATCCTGCCGGGGGAAAATTAGATTGTCATACTGGGGTAGAGTTTTCCAGCTGCTTTACTATTCTCAGGAGGTAATTCATTAAATGTGATTAATGAAATTGTGAAAGGAAAATCTCACCAACCGTCTAACACACAAATCAGACACACACACGCAAGCACAAAAAACAAGTGAGTGATGCAAGCATATTTACAAGCCGTGCAATATTTCTGGAAGAGACTGTGCTTTGAGAGCTGGTCCAATTTTCTAATAGGAAATTAGATTTATTTTGACTGATACGACTTACTCATCAGAGCGGCTGTCGTCCACAACAGCAGAATGATGGAGGCGGAGGCTCAATAGCAGTTTATATATCTCCCAACTCATCACATTTTGTCAGTTTGTTTACAGTTGTGTTCATAAGATATCAATTCTGCCGTTTGCGTCACCATAAACCATTCTCTCTGCCTCGGTCCCTCAGATGATCCTATTTTCGGCATGCTGTATCTGTGGTCTGATTGGTGGGATCCTCAACTTCCAGTTCGTCCGGGCGCTGAACAAACGACCAGACTCCATGCACTCGATCCATCTGGCTGCCATGACTCTGGCCTGTCTGGGTAAACAAAAACATAACAACACAATGCGATGCAATGCAACTCAGATGAACACACATGTTAATACTGTATTAAAAGCAAAGCAGCTCTTCATTTGTCACCCATCAGTAATGTTAAGAGCATGTAACAAGAGCAGGCCCCGCAGTGCTTTCAGCTAAATGCTAACGATGTTTGCAGTGACAAAGCTATCATGCTGATGTGTACCAGACATACTGTTTACCATATTAGTTTAGCAGGTTAGCAAGCTATCATTTATATCACTAATTAGCACAAATTACTGCTGAGCCTTATGGAAACGCCATTTGTTTTGCATAGTGGAGAAATTCAAATACCTGATGGTGGCACCAAATTCTGGGCGATTAACTGAGGCTGACATGAACATCTATATTAAATTTCACAACAGTCCATTCAATAGTTGTCAAGACATCTCAACAGATATGCGAAAACTTTGCCCAGCTTGTTGTGACAGAGGAAAAGTTAGGGAATCACCAAAGTCATTATGGATTCATCCTCTCCTCGGGATGATGAACATCTGTATAGAAACCTCGCTCAACTCGCTAGTTGATATTTCAGTTTGGACTGAAATGAAATGAAATGCAATACTTAAGATGGGACAGCCCACTCTTCCCTTAAAATAAAAAACTATCCCTTATTTCTTCAGCTGGTTTTCCCTTCTCCTTTCTTGTTCCAGGGATCTCCTCCTGTACCTTATCCACGTGGCTCACTTGTCGTCTGGCGAGCTCCGAGCAGCAGAGGATGTTCCTTGAGAGGGAACACTCGCTGCACCACTCGCACGAGATGACCGAGAAGGTATGAGGTGACAGCAGAAGAGAGCTTCTTATCGGTCAGCTTGACAACAGTATGGCCTTTATCTCTAACAGTTGAGAGACAATGTTATGTTTCATGACCTAAGATGATTTAAAAGTTTGTGTTTGGGCAGTTTGTGTTAAGTTAAGAGTGTTTGTGTGTTTGTCCCCTAACAGGAGATACTGGACAACTCCAGCAACGGCATTCCTCAGATCTCTTACAACGGACACACCACAGCATCACCATGACAACGTATCACCAATGGCGACTTGCACACACTGAAACAGGGACAGTTCATGAATCGCTTACTGTAATGCAGCATGTACTTCGTTCTACACATCTTGCGGCAAACGAAGTAACTATATCCTGAGTGCAGGAGGTGAAACCAGGACTCCCAACTTGGAACCCTTTTTTTTCTGCCGCCGGATTGAAAGAAGGACATTTTGACAACAAGAGGGAGGTGTTTGTGCTTCTGAATGATTATGCAAACATGGGTTCAAACCCCCCGCAGATAAACTCAAACCAAAGCCGTGATGGAGAGAAGCCGTTTAGGTCGCAGTTCAGGTGGCAAACATTTGCGTGGCATCATCTGACCTGAAAGCTAATGAGCAGGAAGAATAGATTTTATCCAGCAAGATGCCTCAAAGTGATGAGCACAAACCAAGCATGCAGCTGATTCACTTGAAGAGCTACTGCTATTTCAGTCTCAATGTCTTTATCCTCTCTCTCTCTCTCTCTCTCTCTCTCTCTGTCTTGTTATGGGTTAAATTAATGCAGATCTTGAGATAGCCTTCAGTAAACTGTATGTATTGTCCAAAAAATGGAATGCTTTGATATGAAATACAGTGATGCGCAATGTACTGTATTGTATATCCATGCTTGTATATTAGGAATATAGCCGTACCTATAAAGCAAAGATATTTTTATAAATGCTTCTTATAAAGTGAATTTAATTAAATGTATGATAAATTTGAGTGATGGTTTATCTGGATTATTTCAGTGGAATTCAATGCAATATTTTTTATTTCAGCCATTTTTGACTGATTAATTTGGCCACAGAGATCCTCAAGAGGAGTCTGGTCTTATGATCCCAACATATGCAGATTAGGCCTTTCTCATTACAATTTAAGAAAATGACTTTACATATCCTGACCTAACATGTTTCAATAAGTAAAGATAATTAGCTAGTTGCACACTCACAGCATTCAAATCAAAACAATAAACGTTTCCTATTTGTCACCGCATTCCTATGCAACCACAGTTTACTTAGTGATTCCTTTGGTTTTGCAGGTTGCAAGGTTCACACACTAATCATTAAGTTAAGTGATGGAGTAAATCTGTTTAATAGCACCAATCAAACCGCCTCTCAACCAACAATAAACAGTATCCACCACACTCGCATGCATGCACACAGACAAACACACAGCTGTGACCTCTAATGATGATATACAACTGCTCTGACAACATCATGCTGCTCAATAGCTTTCCTCATTATGGCGTTTGCCTACTCCAGAAAGCACAGCGCTGTGTGTGTGTGTGTGTGTGTGTGTGTGTGTGTGTGTGTGTGTGTGTGTGTGTGTGTGTGTGTGTGTGTGTGTGTGTTTGTGTGTGTTAACTAGGGCCACAGCAGCAGAAGCCACTGGTAGCTCTTGCTGACTCAGAAACCATGTCACAATTTATCACCGTGACAACAGCAAGGAGCGGGCCATGGCGCCCAAGAGAGCACCAGATCTGCACTGCACTGTGTGTGTCTTTGTGTGCTTGCGTTTGTGTGTGTATGTGTGTGTGAAATGCTGAATCATGTGACCTCCTGTGGTGCTGCTCTGTCAGAAAACAGTAACACTATATTAGACTGTGTGTGTGTGTTTGTGTGTGTCTGTGTGTGTGTGTGTGTGTGTGTGTGTGTGTGCGTGTGCGTTGTGCGTGCGTTTGTGTGTGCGTGTGCATTCCTGTGTGCATTAGTTGCTCTAATTGACACCTTAGGTCACCCTAATGATCTTAATGTGCCATCGCAGGTGAGAAAAGGATACAGAATCAATGACCGTCTCTTATCAGATGAAGAGCTTTGCAGCATCCTTGATGCACAACCTGCAGTTGATAAAGGGCATGTCGGTGAGGAAATGCTTAATTTTCACGTCAGTTAAGAAAATACTGTCCCAAGCATTTCACTTCAAAGAACACATTCGGTAAAACTTTGTCCTGAAGAGTATGAGAAGCTTTTTGTCTGTGAATATTTCTTACAGGAGTGTCTGCACTGGGAGTGTCATCGGATTTAAAGTGGACAAAAGAAAGTAATAATGACCTTAAATCTAGATTTAGCAACAATTACCACAAACCAGTTGCCACACTGTGAACATGGGGGACTTCGAGGCAGTCGCCAACTTTGCCTTGTTGGCTGGGTGGGAACAGTGTTTGTGTCTTTGTTTGTGTCTTTACGCTAGTGTCTTGTGGCTTTGTGCATTGGGTGCTTATTTTTTTTTTTATCATAAAACATAGTCTGCACATTTTCTTTGTACATACATATATTATTTTATAGTTTTCACATCTTTATATATAATTGTATTCATTTGTTTGTTAAATACATATTTCTTCAGTTGAAAACAAAGTGGACATGTAAAAATCTCTTTGAAAAAGTTCTCTTTTAAAGTTCAAATCTTGTTTTTCATGCCTAAAGAGCAATAAAAACACTTGGTAAAAAAAAACCTGACTGAGGTTGTCATAACTCATGCATGAAAGGGTTAAATAGTGTTGCCTGTAATTCCCCTCCTGGCCAGCAGGCGGCAGTATAACGACATGTTTTTGACAGATGTGGCTTTCCTCAAAGGGGAAATTGCGCGTCTTCCGGGTTCCGGTCTTCCCAAACAGCATGGCGAACTTCGAGCATGCAGAGGACGACCCAAAACATGTGAACATGTCCGGTGAAGTAACCGCCGCCAGCAGTGAAGTCCAGCCGACGGAAGGGTCCTACGTACCGGGCAGAGATGCGTGCGCGGTCCCGTGCGCGGTCCCGACGTTTGCAGCCGCCTCCGAGCTGCTGTCAGCGCCGTACTCGTGTCTGGTCATGAGCGCTCACCGGAGACACGTCGCCCTCCCGCCGGTGTACCTGGACAAGAAGAGGACCGGGATTCAGGAGGAGCTGGAGGCCGAGCTGCTGAAGTTCTCCCAGAGGTAACAGCACAAAAACCACAGTATGAGACTAACTCACAACAAGCAAAAATGCACTTAAAGTATGAAAGTATGAAAGTATATGAATCAATCATGCAGCAGACTGTCCCTGTAAGTGTAATGTCATTATTATATTCCTTTATTGATCCCCATGGGGGAGATTCAAGTGTTGCAGCAGCTCAACTACACAGACACAGATAATAAATACACATATTATACTATACAACTACACAGACAATAAATACACATACTATACAACTACACAGACAATAAATACACATACTATACAGCAATAAATACACAGACAATAAATACACATACATACAATAAATACAACTACACAGACAATAAATACACATACTATACAACTACACAGACAATAAATACACATACTATACAACTACACAGACAATAAATACACATACTATACAACTACACAGACAATAAATACACATACTATACAACTACACAGACAATAAATACAATACTATACACACACAGACAATAAATACACATACTATACTATACAACTACACAGACAATAAATACACATACTATACAACTACACAGACAATAAATACACATACTATACAACTACACAGACAATAAATACACATACTATACAACTACACAGACAATAAATACACATACTATACAACAATACACATAAACAGACAATAAATACACATACTATACAACTACACAGAAACACATACTATACAACTACACAGAAACAGATAATAAATACACATATTATACAATAAAATAGAATAAAATAAAAAATAAGAATACAAATAAAAAATGTACAGTATATCCACATGGGGGGGGCTGGTCAGCATGATGACAGACTGTGGTCTCCGCTGTTGTTGTACAGTCTGAAATCATACAACATCATATACTATATTGATGCATTACTGTTTCTGCTTCATTCATCATTGCAGCCGTCGAAATGAAGCTCATTTTACTTCTTTATGCTTGTTAAATTGATATCATTGCATCACATTTCTTATGTAAACTTTAAACTTCTATTTACTCACTAAAGCAGTCCATTAAATGTAATACAGTAGAAAGTTAAATGTGCTTAGTTACTTTCCACCACTTGTCAGTATGACTGTAAATAAACACAAAAGGTAGTTTATCTGTCCTGCTCCCACTAGTTCACCATCAGATCTCTTGATTTACATTACATTACATTACATTACATTACAGTCATTTAGCAGACGCTTTTATCCAAAGCGACTTACAATAAGTGTATTCAACATAGGTATTCAAGAGAACTACTAGTCACCAGAAGTCATAAGTGCATCTCCTTTCTTAAACAAGCATCTAAGAGCATAAACCAGAGCAAAAGTACAGAAACAAACTAATACGAATACAATAAGTGCAACAAACTAATACAATAAGAGCTAAGTGGAAGGCTCAGGGTAGTACTTCTTGAAGAGGTGAGTTTTCAGCCTGCGCCGAAAGATGGGCAGCGACTCTGCTGTCCTGAAGCGAAAATTTCATCAGATAAACATACCTGATTTAATGTCTAATGAAAGGGATCTGATGTAATCAGATGGCATTGAATGGCATTTGTGTGTTGATGCTGTCAATAAACTAATTGGTTAAACAACTATTTGTTAAAGTGGAAGGTGACATCTAGAAGACAGACCTAGACTCTTTATGTGAAAATGAGATGTTATGATTTTTATCTGCTTTATTTCAGATGGAACTGGTGTGACAACAATCAGCTAATGTTTCTTTCATACCATGAATGTGATAATAAATCATATTGTTCCATATCAAACTAATTCCGCTTGACCTGCTTGACTTTTTCAGTCTAAAGGGAGTACCCCTGGCTTATGAAAACATCAGAATAATGGGCCACCATGGAAACATCTTTGACGACAGCGGCTACATCCACATGGACATAGAAGCCAACTTTATTGTCTTTCAGCCCCTAAAAGGACAGACACTGCTGGTAAGATTTACATTTACTGAACTCGGCAGATGCTGGTATCCAGAGAGGCTTGAGAAAAACTCTTACAATATCTGAATAGAAATTATGTGCTGTACAGTTGTTATGTACTGTTTCATTTGTGTGATGAAATGTTCATAGGACAATTGCAGATAAAATACAGTCTGGCCAGTAAAGTATAAACCCATGCAAACCAATAAAACATGCCCCATTTACTCAGTTTTAGTCAAACTCTGGTGCAAAGCCAAACAACTAATCTGAGTCGGAGTGTTTTAGGAGAACCCCAGTGCTGCTCGGTTGCAGCCAGATCAAAAAATGACCCAAATGCAGGAAGTTAACCAAATCGCAGTCTGCCTGTGCGCCCATTTTTTTAGATGGGTTTACACAGGTTAACGTGAGAGAACTGACTTGGCTTTTTGCTTGCCATGTGTGCCGAAAAGCACATACAGAACATACTTAATAAAGTCACCAAAAATACTGATGTTTCTAAAGTAATTTGAGATTAACCTGGAAGGGATTCATGCAAAGTGTAGATCAGTGCCAAATGAAAGTGAAAAAACCTCAACCCTTTGGTACACGCCCCTTAGCAAATAAATGTTATCATTTGGTGTGCTTTTTTTTTTTTATGCATTGTATAACCAAAGCAGTCAAAAGAGAAAACTCACTAAAAGTACCAATTTCACTCTTATTTGGACTATCCAAAACTACTACGGCTTGTAAAACCATCCTAAAACGATTGTTACTGTGGTCCACCTCTATGCATGTAATTTCATTTCTTCTGTGTTTTTATTCCCAGGGTAAAGTGAATAAACTAGGAGTAAGCCATGTAGGCTGCCTGGTGCACGGCTGCTTCAACGCCAGCATCCCCAAACCAAGCCTGGTTCCCGTAGAAACCTGGCGGGACGCAGGGCCGAGAATCGGAGCAGAGCTGGAGTTCGAGGTGACTGCTCTGGACGCTGACACTGCGGGGGTGCTGCTGATCAGAGGACGGCTGGACAGGACAAGGTAAGTGTGGGTGGTGTTGGTTGGACGGGGGACAAAACTAATCTGGGTTCTATTTTGCTACAAAGCTTCAAACTCATCAGCGTTTTGGTGAAATAGTTTGACCCACGTGATTCAAATAGAACTGTTATGCAGATCACAGTGCACCTCCACCTGATGCAGGAACTAATTGACTACATGTTTGTGGTGAAAACTGTTACTTGAATGTTGCTGATTAACTCAGATACAGAACGTTGGCTTGTCCAAATGGACCTAACAATTCAAACTGTGTAGGTTAAGCAGTTTGTCATAATATTAATTTTCCAAGAGAAGCGAGTGGTTCACCTGTCAAAGCAGGAAACCCAATGTATGATGTTCGCAAAAACATCTCCACCCGTTGTTTTGGATGTTAAGTCCTGCGCACGGCTGCGTCTGGGTGAAGGTTCATTCTCCAGAGAAGCAGCAATTTTATCTCATTTGCTCCCCGGATCTCAGCCACTGTACCCTGACTGCTACATCTGTCAGTGTCATGCGTCCAATGTGTGCTGCCTGCCATCCTCAAGTTTAGCAGAGAGAAATGGTTGAGGATGAAAGAGTGTCAAGAAATAGGTACATGGTTAAAGACATCATACTCTTTAAATCTTTATACAGCTTTCTAATGTTAATTTGTTTCGTTTAGTCTATAAAATCTGAGCTTATAGTGAAACACATTTTTTCCAGAGCACAAGGTCATGTCTTGTAGTTGCTAAGGATATTTAAATAACAATTATTTAAGATTTGTTTCACTACAAAAAATGATGCTGGTGTGAGGGGGCTGTCACTGTTTTTGACCAACTTGCAGCTATGCATACTCTATGATAACCTTTGTTTGACTCATTTATAATATTAGAAGGTTTTAGGGGAACTTTATGTTCTTCAGAAATCAACAGCAATAACATTAACTTTGTGATTGACACCTTTATTAGTTCGGCCATTTCTTTGTTGTATAAACTGGTTGCATAATGTTTTAAAGTCCTGGTTAAACCCCTTGATTGATATCTGTGTTTTGTCTGTGTGTGTTTCAGGGTGCAAGAGCTGCTAGCTATGGGTGAGAGCTCAGAGTCCTCCGTCCCTGCAGAGCAGCAAGAACCGCCAGAGACAGAACTGAACCCAGAACCCACAGAGGAGTTTCCTGAAGACACCCCCAAGAAGAAGAAGAAAAAGAAGAGAGACAAAGTGAAAGAGGGGGAGGGAGAAGGTGAGGTAACAAATACACCCTCCTGCCAAGTGGATGGCAGCGCAACACCAGAGCTGAACGGAACAATCATTGAAGCAAATGGCAATGAAGCTAGTGAGAAAAAGAAGAAGAAGAAGAAGAAGAAGAAAAAACATGTGAAAGAAGAAGAGGAGGAGGAGGTTGAGCTCTCCACCAAGGAGGTCCATTGCAGTGACTCCAGCGGTTACCTTAGTGACAAGCCAAGCAAAAAGAGGAGACATGACACTGGTTCAGAGGTCACGTCTAGTTTTAGTGAAGATCCTGAACCACCAAAGACAAAGAAGAAGAGGAAAAGTGACATTAACAGCTAAAATAAATTAAATCATGTATTCTTTTTGGAACTTGGTTTGATTGTGTGTGTGATAATAATGTGAAACAACATGAATGACCACAATGGCTCTGGAGGAATAAACAGATGTGCCTTAACAATTAAACACAGTTTCTTATCGAGCAGGATTCCTGGTGGGTTCTTCTGAGCTCCTCTGAAATCATTTAATCAAAGGCTCAGGCTTGCAGTAGACGTCTTTCTACAGACACGTTTATGGAAAACAGGACATGGACATGAGAGGACGGAGACAGACTCGACAGATCAGTCCTCACTGGATTGCAACTCTCTTACACAGCCTGAGGGGGGAGCAAAACTTCTTCAAAGACAGTAAAAAAAAAAAAAGAAAAAAGAGTGAAACCTTGTCAACCTCATCTGTTAAACAATGTGCTGAGAGTAAATAGGCCAGGGGGTTTTGGGGGCATGAGTTGATATTAATGCTCTGTGTCTACTCTGTGCATTTTCTCCTGTTTGGATACTGAAGAAGGAAGGCTAGATGACTGAGACCGCTGAGCTCAGGTTAAGAAACTTCTCTTTTCTCGTGTGCCTTTTTCGAAAAGGTTGTCTTGAATTATAGCTGCAATGGAAGAGGAATGTTTTTTTACTCCCATATATTCGTCAACACCCTAGAAATGCATCATGGAAGGAATTGGTCGGGAGTTTTTGGTGCGCTCTTCTTTCAGTGTTGCATTGACTGTTTTCACATGAAGGCGTGTTGTCTGTCTTTTAATGGAAACCAACAGAAATTGACATTAAATATTCAGTTCTTATCCCAATTAAAAAGCTCTATATTTTGAAATGTTCACCCTGCTTCAATTTTTTTTATTTGTAATACTATGAATGCCAAATATTTTTGATCATATATTCCAAATAACTGAAGACAAAGATCATATATTCCAAATAACTGAAGACAAAGTGGGTCTGCAACAATCTCCAGTTTAGAAATCTACAACATTGTGGTATTTGTTGAAAGAAATTATCCCAGTAACGATTATTAACACAAAGATTTTTTTTGTTTTTCATGGCAAATTCCCTCCCACAACAAACTTTTATGCGGGCCAGTTGTTGTCAGGTGATAAAGTGCTGAGAGACGGCCTAAAGATCTTGGTGTTTTCTTTGGCCCCCACCTCCACACACACACACACACACACACACACACACACACACACACACACACACACACACACACACTGCCTTCAGTGGGGAGTCTCATTAGCTGTAAGGTGTTAAGAGTTGGAGAGCTTATCTGCTGCCTAAAGAGGACAGATAAGGAGATGTAATTAACTTGGCTCATCTTCATCTGTCACACCTGATCGTTTACATCTGTGCTTTACCATTTAAAACCTTAAAGAATGACTTGACATAACTGCTGATTGAAAGACTTTTAAGTAAGTTGAGGAACCCACACGTATTTATTAAATGACATTAAGAGTTGGATGTAAATATTTATATCGCTTGCATGTCTGTGTGGGAAATGTGAAGCTGCAGCCATTTAGCTTAGCATAAAGACCGGAAACAGCTAGCTTGCCAAATACGTTGCACGTTATTTCTCAGGTAAGCGCGGTTGTATGGGTGGTTGTCTACTGGACTAACATCCTGGAGTCTCTGCTGGCCTGAAAACTGATCACAGTCAAGAAATTGTTTATATTTTTACACACAAACACTTGAAACTTGTAATCTTAAACTAAAGAGATTTAACAACAGGGATCTGAACAGTTCAAGTGGACTTTAAATGTTTCATCGACATTTGTGCTCCCATGACCCCCCGCCTCGTCTTGATCACTCTTTTGCCCAAATTCAACCCCAGCCCATGTGCACCTGTACCCCCTCCCTCCATCACCGCTCATTTATCTTGTCATTCCTCCTATCACTCCCTCGCGCCGACTCCCGCTCTTTCCCTATCCTGCTCTCTCTCTCTTCCTCCTACTTGTCTCCCTGATTTATAGGAGGCGGTGTGCAGTTCACACACATTCCACTCCTGACATCCCCCCTCCTCCTGCCACTGGACTCTCATATCTAGCCTCGGTCGTTTATCTTCATGATCCTCCACTGGAGAGTAGAAGGAGAAGAAGAAGAAGAAGAAGAGGGATGGGACAATAGGCAGGGTGTTGTTTTCGTTAAGCAGGCCAGACTACTATGTTTCATACACCTCTGTCTGCCTCTCAAGGAGCGGTCTCTGATGTGTGTGAGTGTTAATGTGTGTAGATTGACCGTGTGTCTCTATCTCCTGTGTCAAAGTTTCCAGGCCCGGCGGCTCGTACATGAAAGAAGCCCTAAAGTCTTTATGGAGAACAAACGGCTCCCTGACGCAATGCTTCAGGTTCAGGGCACACACACACACACACACACACACACACACACACACACACACACACACAATGCATGCCACACACACGCACTGGCTCACTCATGCAGACACACCACATCCTCGACCCACAATCCACAAATCCCCATCCTTACACACCCCCGTCGGCCAGGCCTAATTAGTTATGTGGTCGGCACTCTGCTCCGTCCCAGAGCCCCAAATGGCAGCAGGTCATAAAACCTTAAGTGTTCCACCAGTCAGAGCCGTGCAACCGTGGCCATATATCCTCCCAACGCGGCCCGGCCGTGTCGTATCAAGGCCCATCTCTCACAGGCCTACTGGCATCCGTGAAATCCCTTTATGGCGTTTTCAAAGGCAGTTCTAAGAGATTTTAGGCACTTCTGCTTTGCGTCTCATGTTTTTTTATGCTCACTCAGGTGAGCTCACACAGAGTCAGACGGGCTCCAGCGGTAAACTCTTTCCCAAGGGATCAGAGTTCACACACATGTACACAAAAGCTCATGCACACACAAACACACACACACACATGGTTAACCCCAAAAGTAAACAAAGTAAACATTGCTTTTGGTTGGTGAGTTGGATTCCCATAGTTAGTTTGTTTCCTTGGTATCCGACACCCACCGCCCTGCCCTCAGTAACCCGGGGCAACGACAGACGGGTGTTTCTTGTGACATCATTTTGCCTGCTTGTGTGTGTGTGTGTGTGTGTGTGTGTGTGTGTGTGTGTGTGTGTGTGTGTGTGTGTGTGTGTGTGTGTGTGTGTGTGTGTGTGTGTGTGTGTGTGTGTGCGTGTTTGTCCAATTTCAAACCCCTGTTATCTTTTCGATACCTCAGGGAGTAACTGAACGATTTGGTCATTTGACTTCTCGCTCTCTCTCTCTCTCTCTCTCTCTCTGTGTGTGTGTGTGTGTTTTGTGTTTTGCATTCTTCAGGTTAACAGAGGTGGAAACAATACCTTTTTTTTTAGTGTCATGTATTGCCCTTCGGTTGAGCTTTCGTAATATTGCTAGATATATCAATATTCTTTAGGGATGGTTTATGCTAGAAGAGAAGAGGTTTGTTGTCCCACCATGTCGTAAATCAAAAGTGTGTATAGTTGGAAGTGAAGAGTTGGTGATAAGACAGAGAATATTTTGAGACAATCTCTCCTGGAAAGCAGTTGTAGAGTTGCACTCGTTCACATGAAAACTGAAAGAACTAGTTGTTTAAAGAAAGAATAAAAACAACTAGAGACAGAAGTTAAAACCCTGCTGACTTTCTCACCTCCTCACTGCTGGCTAATCACTGCATCATTTTAGTTGTGAATGTCGGATTGTCTATTTTGGAAAGATGGTCTGCAGGTCTGATGAAGCATACTGGTGCCTTAAATACGACGCTACAGCCGATTAGCTTAGTTTAGCATAAAGACTGGATGCAAGTAACAAAATCAGCTTTATTTGTCACAAGTTTGAATGGATCAGTTAAATGATGAAACTAAACAAAACTGAACTAAATATTATACACAATTCATAATTAATATATGTTGATATTATATGATGTTTACACATTCACAATGTCCATATGTAAATAATCTAGCATTCATTAGGTTTTTTTTAACGGAGAAATATTGCAATTAATGGTAGTCCTCATATCTTTGCAGTTTATTTGAGTTTTCATCTTATTTTCTGTCTGCCTATTTGCTGTGTATGTGTGTGTGTGTGTGTGTGTGTGTGTGTGTGTGTGTGTGTGTGTGTGTGTGTGTGTGTGTGTGTGTGTGTGTGTGTGTGCGTGTGTTTGTGTGTGGGTTTGTGTGTGTGTGCTTGCATTGCCCTGGCCAGTGAGATTAATAAGGCTCAATGTAATCAGGAGTTAATGGGAGGCTCACAGGCGTCTAGACAGTGTTCTGACCAAACTGTAACTCCTACACCCAAAACTCTGGGGAAATATAGAAAGGACAAAAGGTACAAAAAAAAGTTTACTCTTAAGTGTATGCAGCTATTATTATAGTAACATCATCCACAGAGACAAAGCTTATATTGAAAGAATGAGGCCAAATCATAAGAGCATGCACATAAGTGTGAACATCGACACAGTGATTTACTGTGGAACAACAAGCTAACGTAAAAAAAAATATTTTTATCTCTACCGTTTGCATATAAATCAAGAGGAGAGCAGAAATGTGGAGGGGAGTAATGAGGGGAGGGGTAAGAAGAGATACACACACACACACAGAGCATATCATCTGACTTTCAGTCACAACCTCCCAAAACCACAGAAAAATAAATAAGCCAAAAGCGGGAGAAAAAAAAACCTGTATGCGTCTGGAAAGAATGATCTCATGTTTAGTCATGTAGCTTTACAGGACAATACCCAGGACATAACTAAATATTTTATTATTGTAATTTTATGACAAACTGCAGAGCTAAAGGTACGTATTGGAAAGAGGGCAAAATAGAGAGAGAGAAGAAGTAAAGGGAGGGAAACCTGGGTGGCCAAAGAGCTGCTTATGAAGTGTACGCTAGAGCTGATTGCTGGAAAAGCACTTATAAAGTCATAAACGTGATGATGAAAGAAACTCCTCTGATCAGTGAACCATCCGCTAACTCTGGCCTGCAGGATAACGATAATTACAAAAGACTACATGTGACAAATTTGTTTAACATAAAGAGAAAGACACAGAGATCTTCCATTGAGTTTAGACATGCATATTAAAGAGAGAATCTCTCACAGAAGGCAACTTTGTTTTTCTTCATGTTGAAACCTTGTTAGAAGGAAAAAACATTGGTGCAGAAGCAACTTTGTCATATTGGTTAAAAAGAGTAAAGGGTAAAGGCTTGAAATTATAGCTTTTGGCTTTTAAGGAAAAAGGTTCAACTTTGGAAATAATGACCCTGTGCCGCGGGTTTATCATGAGCAACTGTTAAGCATATTTGATCTCTTATAACTACTATTATCATCTGCATATGCTTTAGTTATTGGCCATGTCAGTGTGAACATGAGCTGTTGTTGGGTTTTCCGTAGTCATATGTTTTTCCAAAACAGCTCGTCTGTAGCTCTTTGTTCACTGTCGCTGTGATGCTGTGTGAGAGAAGTGGGCATTCAGACATGATACGATTCCAACAGGTGTTTCCAAAGAATTTGAGAAACTGTAAATCCTCAAGTTGTAATTTAGCTTATGTGCTCTGATCTGCCTGGAGGCTCTTAGATGCATATACAGATAGAGACAAACATTTCCATTTTCCTGGATATCCACTCACTACAGTTGATCAATATGAGCACCAAGAATCCTCGAGCTGATATTACTGAATCTTCACTTTAAACAGTGGAGCTCCACTTACAGGTGACATAAACACTGTTGTCAGCTTAGACCTAATTACCTCTTTCTGGTACTTTCTTGTGTCATTTTTTTATTGATTTTTATTATAGGATATAAGAGGAATGTATTGGGATGCCATTGTGGGGTTGCTGAAGCAAGGCTCCTCTCAGGAACTGCCTGTGATCAATCCAGCTGGAAACCTTTATTGTTTGTATGAGAATTTGTGAGGTTTCTCGTCAGTACTCTCCATATTTTCCAACTTCCCCCAGTTCCTAAGCATTTCTGGCACTGTGACATGTAGCAAAAAAGTATAATGTGTGCAGAACAGTCACGTAGAAACACATTTTAAACGATCTGTAAAAAGGAAAAAACACTGCTTTAAAAGATTATGATTTACACCAGAACAAAACCCAGACAAAGACACTGTATGGCATGAGGATGAACATGCTGTGACAAAGTGCTATAAGCACACTGCTCCTCTCTACATCACCATCATCATCATAATCATCATCATTAAGTAGTGGCACCAGTCCCCTCGTTCTTTCAGGTTTCTCAGCATACACCAGCGTTCAGAATATGAGCGTTAAAACAAATGAAACATGGCACCCTTCAAATACACAGCAGAGAGTGGGTGACCTTCTTTCAGAAAATAAACACAGACATTACTCAGACTGCAGGAAGGGGTGGGGGGGCTAAGGCAAGGTGCTGACATGGGCGATGGTGGGTGGGGGAGCCACGCAGTGAGGTTTTCAGTGTGGCAGTGGAGAGGGAGAGCTAAGAGGTTGGATTAAGAGAAAGAGGGTAATTTGAAAAGGCGGAGCTGTGGGCTTGCAGCGGTTTGGCGAGTGGGAGGTGTACGTTTGGAGAGAGGGGGGGAGTTTGGAAGGGGGGAACAGGGAGATATATGATGTGGTATTGGGGTTTATCCAACTTCCACACACATGAACCCTACCTTTCGCAGGCCACCCGGCCGTGTAAACACCCCCGTTGGGCTAAAGTGTCCGGCCAATCAGAGGGCGGGAGGAAGAGTAAAGTGGGACAAGTGAACCAATGAGTCAGCTTCTGGGTGTGGAGAGAGAATGAAGGGAGGCCAACAGAGTCCCAGTGACACAATGAAGAAGAGGAAGATGGGTCAGGAGTTAAACTCATCTCCCTCACTCCCTCTGCTTCTCACTGCTTCCCACTGGCTCCCTCCCTCTCACATTTTCAACTACAAACTCGTTTTATTGGCGAGACCCTGATAATGTACACAAGGCTTACAGTGTAAATATTAGTTTGTATATGTAGTTACTATACAACAATTATCTGCCTCTGCTTAGAGTTTGTCACAGTAATTGTTCCTCCACTCTCACACATTTACACCAGTTTTTTTCTATATGCGTATGAAAATAAGAGATGAAAGCGAGAGAGAAAAGATTCAAGGAGAGAGAAAGAGAAAGAATGAAACAGAACGAGAGAGGAGTGTCTAGTTTCAGATTTACAGCGGTGGTGGGAGAGATTTGGCAGTGCTCTTACAGCACACTGAGGACAGAGCCAGAGGAGGAGTAGGAAGAGAGATTTACATGGTGAGAACAGCTCTGGCTGCTCTGGAGCAGCACACTGGACACATACTGTTCTCCAGTGATCTGTTCATTTTAAAAATAAGAAACTACTAAATGACAACTGCTTCAGCAGAGTGATAAACACAATGCTTGCATACTAATAATCCTCACTTTTTCCACACTCAAACATTGTGTGAGTTAGGGAAATCATGTTTCTCAACAGCAGTTCTTCCCAAGCCGCCTACCGGTACTTGGATTTTACTGTGGTATTAAGATGATATATGGAACCAGCATACAATAACGATTTAGTGTTAAGAGGGTCTTTCTGCTATGTGCTGTAAGCTAATGCATTTACAATTTATGGACTGAAGTACTAGCTTGCATTTGAAATATAACAATGTATATAACAACCTGTCGTTTTAGTCATGCTAGCGTTGTGGCCTCTAAGAATAGCAATTTCAGTCGATCGGTCCCCGTTGTTGAAATATCTCAACATCTATTGGATGGCTTGCCATGAAGTTTCATACAGACATTCATGATTGCCAGAGGATTAGTTGTAATAACTTTGGCAATCCCCTAAATTTCCATCTAGCGGCATCATCAGGTCAAAGATTAAACAACTTTATGACTCCAACGGGCACAAGAGTGCATCACCGCTTCACTTCCTCTGCTCCTCGCAATACAATCCTCCATTACTCACACCTTAACCCTTCTAACTAGAGAAAACGTAGTCATTCAGAGCATTCACTAAAAAGCAACTCAACAAATAGGTTCATACCGGGTTTTGTTACCATGCCCTAAATTAAGGTATTTCTCTTATTAATTGCGTGTCTTTTGCATCTTCTTATCAACATGATGATGTACTGCGTGAATTTAAACAGGGAAGTGTTACTTCAAATCGAACGCCACTTTTTCTTTTCAATGGCTAATTCCAATCGGACGGAGCATTACCACCAATGTTTGACCGCGGTTATGGCTCGCAATAATACCTGCCATCTTTGTTTGCTTACTTGACAATTGTATAAAAACTGAGAGAAATTAACATGATTGTATATATAATTTATTATGTGTGCCCCCTGTTTCCTACAAGGGGGAAAATACGCCACCATTTCCACCATTTTCTTGGCGTTTTTTGCTCCTCCCCCTTTCGCTATGTCACAAAGATAGCGAGCTTTGGGGGTGAGAGGTGTCCAGCGTTCTCCACTCAACTTTTTTGACCGTCATAAGTAGACCATCTAGGTACTCATTGTGCGCTGCATTTTGCTGTACTTATCAGTGTGAACACATAGATGCACTCAAAATATCAAGTCTTACAGAAGTTTATAAATTGAGACACAGCATTAGGTCTCATTCTAAGATGAAGAAGCTCCAGACATCTTGACAACATTTCAGTTTAACACTGAGGTTGTTGCAGTTAAACCTCCTCTGTTTACTTCCACAAACATTTAGCCACACCACAAACTATTATTAATTTCCCTCTGTGTAACCAATAATAACAGAGCAGAGCAGGAAATGGGCCAGCATGAGTCTCTGTGTGAAGGTCTGTCCTGTGTTTCCACTCTGACGATAAACCCCTGTAGGTGTGTGTGTGTGTGCGTGTGTGTTTTTCTGTGTGTGTGTGTGTGTGTGTGTGTGTGTCTCTGTGTCTCTGTGTGTGTTTGTGTGCCTCTTTGGGGGTTTTACTCCTTATTTAAGACCAATATTTACCCAGCAGCCCCAGGGTGAGATTACCTCATATTCTCCCGCCCAGCTGTGCTTTCTCAGCGTTTCCACGACAACCAGCGGAATGTCCCATCATGTTTATCTGCCTGCCGGGAAAACAGAGAGCGAGAGGAAGAGGAGGCAGCGCAGGGAGATGGAGAAGATACACTTAGGTTGGAGTGTGTATACAAGACAAGACACTTTTGCTCTCACACTCTTGTGTATATGGAATAATCACACAAGAATGCATGAGGCACAAAGTTACTGTTGGTACTGATGGGACTGCTATTAGAGCTTGTTCACTCTTCAAGGAGCACCAACAGCATGCTACTGAAAGTTGATACATTTTTCCATCAGGCAACTGTAATATTAATTTTACCTGCCTCTATATTTATAAGCAGAATATAATAACTAAATGAATCGTTTAAATCAAACTATGATGTTTAAAAAATATATTAAGGCATTTCTAAATGTTTGTTGATATTTTTGGCTGCAATGCAGCATCCAAAACTAGGGAATAAACAATCAATGAATAACTGGCAGCAAAGTATAACAAAGATTTAATCCTACTAATTCTCACTCTGAAGTATTCACATGTACCCTCATACAACGGTTTGATATCTTTCGAAAAGTTATTTTCCTTGTGTTTTCCTACTTATGTCAAGCGATAAGTGCCAGTAAATCTAACCCTAACCTGTTAAGGCAACAAAACAATATTGTAATGTTTAGTAAGAGATCGTGATTTGGGTTTGCGATATGTTTTTAGTACGGAAGTTGCGTGACAAATAAATCAACATTGACGTCTGGTTCCACACGTTACACGAACAGCGGTCTCCTGGAGGAAAGTCTTGTGGTTCTAGACCTGAGGGGTCATCAGGCAGAGGCATCATAAAGGGCCACCAAAGCAACAACTAATAGCAAATATGACCGTTCAAACAACTGTACTTGACCACTATTTAGATGCGTTCATACTATCAGAGCATTAACTAGTCAACCAGCATGAATGAATGGCAACTTCAGTTAAAATGCAAATCTCTGCAAAGCTCCAGAGGTATTGTTCTGGGTTTGACCATAACCCCTGACATCCCAGAAGGGACAAAACGAAGGAGAATGTATCCTTATGGATCAGTTCATTTTTACGGTATTAATATGATCAGTTTCTTCTGGGAAGTTGAAAGTGAGGATTTTCCATGCCTCTGGAACAACCTGTCATCATGAGTGGGCTTAAAAACCACCAGCACTACAAAAGCTTAATTCAGAAACTGTCAGGACAGCACAGTCTCGCCTCTTTAAACCACTTGAGTTGCCCTTGAGTAACTTACTTAACCCCAAGAGACTATAAGTCTGGAGACTGTTTTTGTTCTGGGAAAAACCTGTGTTTATGTATGAAATGTGACCGTTCTCGCTGCCTATTCAATTATTGGGAAAATCAGTGTTTGTTTACAATTTAATTATGATTAAATTAAATTTGAGTTGGTGTCGTCCCCCCATAGGGACAAACTGAAATAACTACAAACACTGTTAATGTCTCCCTGTCTGTCAGCTGCTGCAAAATGCACTGTATACTGCAAAAATGGAGCATGTGAAGTTGTGGGAAATTGTGTTACAATTGATTGTCATTGGTTTTTCAGAGAAGTGTGAACAAAAGGAAATGGGTGACTGGGCTTTAACCTGAAAGAACATAGTATTCAAGTCAGATTTAAATGATTAAACTCAACTCTTTCTTAACATCTATGTCATCCCTATCAATAACAATAACAAGTTTGGTCTCAGTAATGCAAAGCTCCTTATAGTGTCCAAGCAGTTACACCAGCAGTATAAAGTGCACAGTTTCACCAGTTGCTCTCTCAGCAGTCCCTGCAGTGTGGACTCTGTCCTGCCATGGTTACGGACAGTTATTTGCTTTAATTTGCAACAGAAAAGCGCGTGGTGTATAGTGACTGTTAGGGAATGTTCTATTTGGTCTTCCCTCGGCCTGTTTAAGTGATAAAAGTGTCATTATTTAGCCTCTGAAGCAGAGGGGAGAGTGCAAACAAGACTGTATGACCCTCTGTCAAGAGCCTCCGTTCTTCAGAAGCTCATTAAGGGCCTCCAGGAGGACAGCGCATCAATTGGCAGGGTCCTCCG